>NC_090357.1:2865219-3165219 GCF_035084215.1 Heptranchias perlo | reverse complement strand
AATGACCTGGACTTGGGTAATGAGGGTATAACTTCAAAGTGTGCAGATGACACAAAACTCAGAAATGTAGTGAACAATGTGGAGGATAGTAACAGACTTCAGGAGGACATAGGCAGACTGGTGAAATGGGCAGACACGTGGCAGATGTAATTTAACACACAGAAGTGTAAAGTGATACAATTTGGAGGAGAGGCAATATAAATTAAATGGTACAATTTTAAATGAGGTGCAGGAACAGAGACCTGGGGGCGCATATACACAAATCTCTAAAGGGGGTAGGACAAGTTGAGAAAGCTGTTAAAAAAATATATAGGATCCTGGGCTTTATTAATAGAGGCATAGAGTACAAAAGCAAGGAAGTTATGCTGAACCTTTATAAAACAAAGGTTAGGCCTCAGCTGGAGAATTGTGTTCAATATTGGGCACCACACTTTAGGAAGGATGTAAAGGCCCTAGAGAGGGTGCAGAAGAGATTTACTAGAATGGTGCCAGGGATGAGGGACTTCAGTTATGTGGAGAGACTGGAGAAGCTGGGATTGTTCTCCTTAGAACAGAAAAGGTTAAGGGGAGATTTGATAGAGGTGTTCAAAATCATGAACGGTTTTGATAGAGTAAATAAGGAAAAACTTTTTCCAGTGGCAGAAGGGTCAGTAACCAGAGGACACAGATTTATGGTGGTTGGCAAAAAAGCCAGAGGCCACATGGGGAAACATTTTTTTACTCAGCGAGTTGTTATGATCTGGAATGTGCTGCCTGACAGGGCGGTGGAAGCAGATTCAATAATAACTTTCAAAAGGGAATTAGATAAATACTTGAAGGGAAAAATTTTCCAGGGCTATGGGGAAAGAGCAGGAGAATGGGACTAATTGGATAGCTCTTTTAAAGAGCCAGTACAGGCACGATGGACCAAATGGCCTCCTCCTCTGCTGTACCTACTGTGATACTATGATTATATTGTCTTATTAAAGAGTAATTTTGAAAAAGGCAAAGAATTTATACTATTTTCTCTTTCTTTAAAAAAAAGTCCCAATTTTCTCCCTTTTTCTACCTTCCTCAAGGCTGAGATCGATAAAGTTTTGTTGGGGTAAGGGTATCAAGAAACATGGAGCAAAGGCGGGTAAATGGAGTTGAGGTGCAGATCAGCCACAATCTAATGGAACGGAGGAACAAGCTCGAGGGGCTGAATGGACTTCTCCTGCTCCAATGTTGCTCTGCTCCTGAAGATGCTGATTCTTGCTTGGGTACGGGTCCACAGATACCAATCACCTCATGGTATCTCTGCCAAGTGGTCACTCTTCATATGAACCCAGGCAGCGAGTGATGACAGACTATTCTACTGTGGGGGGTATCACAGCTGAGTCAGTACATATTCTCACCCAGTGTCCACATGTATGCACTGTCCAGCAAGGGTCACTGGATAGTGATCAGGAGTGGGAAGGCTGGTTAATTTTCCCACTTCTTAGCTCAGGGTCACTGAGCTCAGTTGTGTTACTTTGAATACCACTCCAGTGGGATGAGTTTTCATATTGTTTCTGTTATACACAGGTCTGGATCCAAATGTAATCTTGGTCCAACCACAGAATACCTTAAATTTCAAGTCCACTTCCAAAATGGGAATCTGCAATTACATTTGTGTAAATTTACATTCCATCCCCTCCCAGTCGTTAGTTAATTCTCTTCCTTTTGGTTCCTTGGATCAAAGCATTGTTCCATCATCAATGGAATCTGTAACCGGCTTGCTGTGACAGTATCCAAGATTGACTGTTGCTCCAATTTGCCTTCTCTACATCCTTGTTTTCAAATCCCTCCATGGCCTCGCCCCTCCCTATCTCTGTAACCTCCTCCGGCCCTACGACCCTCCCAGATCTCTGCGCACCTCCAATTCTGGCCTCTTGCCCATCCCCGATTTTCTTCGCTCCACCGTTGCTGACCGCACCTTCAGCTGCCTGGGCCCTAAGCTCCGGAATTCCCTCCCTAATCCTCTCCACCTCTCTCCTCCTTTAAGACGCTCGTTTAAACCTACCTCTTTGTCACCAGTCCGAAGATCTCCTTATACGGATCGGGACGTTTACCACGTTAAAGACGCTATATTAAATGCAAGTTGTTGTTGTTACAGAATGCCTGGGCTTTCCGTCTCCGCCTTCGTCTGACAGGCCAGTGAAGATCAAGGACTCGTCGTGTGAAGACAAAATAATCACAAGAACCTATTTCCTTCTATTGCCCAGTGCCATGTGTTAGTAACCCCAGCAAGTCACATAGGAACATAGGAACAGGAGTAGGCCATTCAGCCCCTCGTGCCTGCTCCGCCATTTGATAAGATCATGGCTGATCTGTGATCTAACTCCATATACCTGCCTTTGGCCCATATTCCTTAATACCTTTGGTTGCCAAAAAGCTATCTATCTCACATTTAAATTTAGCAATTGAGCTAGTATCAATTGCCGTTTGCGGAAGAGAGTTCCAAACTTCTACCACCCTTTGTGTGTAGAAATGTTTTCTAATCTCACTCCTGAAAGGTCTGGCTCTAATTTTTAGACTGTGCCCCCGACTCCTAGAATCCCCAACCAGCGGAAATAGTTTCTCTCTATCCACAACAGCAGGCAGCTGAAAAATCCAGAATGTTGGTTTGAAAAACAAATTGGAGTTGAAATTTATCTGTGCTCTATTTTAACGCACTAAATCGTATTTGTATTAAAGTCCAGTGCTCAATACTTTAATGGCATTATTAACCCATTGTCTAAAACTACCACACAGAGGAATTTCGACCCACAGACAGGAACAGCTCCCTGATTCTCATGATCCGAGCTCTTCTCTCACTAGCTCAGCCTCGAGAAGATTCATAAACCAAACGTAGCACTTACCTCTTCTAAGTTCTGTTTTTCTGAATCCGAGTTGCTTTATTTTCTGTAAAAGGAAGAAAATGTTGTGATTAAAAATTGTAAGCTGTAAGATTTCCCACCCAATGTGGCCTTGGGCCTTAGAGACCAGAAAGTCCCCAGGTTTGTGTGGAGTTAACTGATCTAACTCCACCTCAATTTTAAAATTCTCATCCTTGTTTTCTGATCCCTCCATGGCCCTCGCCCCTCCCTATCTCTGTAACCTCCTCCAGCCCTACAACCCTCAGAGATCTCTGTGCAGACTCCAATTCTGGCCTCTTGAGCATCCCCGATTTTGATCACTCCACCATTCAGCTGCCTAGGCCCTAAGCTCTGGAATTCCCTCCCTAAACCTCCGCCTCTCTACCTCTCTCTCCTCCTTTAAAAAGCTCCTTAAAACCTCCCTCTTTGACCAAGCTTTTGGTCACCTGTCCTAATTTCTCCTTATGTGGATTGGTGTAAAATTCTGTTTGATAATCGCTCCTGTGAAGCGCCTTGGGACGTTTTACTATGTTAAAGATGCAAGTTGTTGTTGTTTTTGTTGATCTCAAACGGCGCAGAAGTTGATGCACAAAAAAGTAGCCTCAGTACCACTGGGCGAGACAAATAATTTCTCCTCATCTCCCCCCTGGTTCTTTTGCCAATCACCTTAAATCAGTGTCCTCTGGTTACTGACCCTCCTGCCAGTGGGAACAGCTTCTCCCTATCGACTCTATCAAAACCCCTCAGAATTTTGAACGCCTCTATTAAATCTCCCCTTAACCTTCTCTGCTCGAAGGAGAAACAAACCCAGCTTCTCCAGTCTCTCTTCTTTCTCTTGGGAGCAAACGTAGGCCAATCCGAAGTGAAAACTGCCTGCTTGTGCGAGGCAGGCCGTTAAAACAGGACGGTGAGTACAATGATGTTGTCCTTGTTTTCCCAATGTGTTTACGTTTTGACAGCAGGGGGGGCGTTGGAAGCTACACAGGGATGCGAGCTGTCCTAGCGTTACATGTACTGCACGGTGCAGTGCTGAACCGCACAGGTCAGTCTGGGCTGAGGAAACCATTACTACAATTTTGACCTTCCTGCCTCTGGGCTGGGGATGGGAAAAACCAGGCTGGGCTCCCTCTCCTGACCTCGGCTCACCAACTTTCCACGTTTGGCCTCGAGTCTCCAGGAATTGAAGATTAATCTCCAGGACACTGCCACGTGCAAAAACCTGGCAGAAAAATCATTCTGGGCATTAAAAAAAGATTGTGTGTTTTTTTTTTCATTTTTCTTTGACTACTTTCATTTATTAATTATAAAAATATTGGAGATGGGGAAAAAGATTGTTTGAGGGACAGTCAACAATCATCCAATCGGGTAATGAAGAGTTTGCTCACTTTCCAATTGGCCGCAGGAAAGCGGGGCACCGCCAGGATGGACGTGTTGGGCGACCAATGGCGGAAGTGCGGGGGCGGGGCAGTTGGACGCAGGAGGTCATGTGATGAAACCTCCAGAAATACATTCAACCAGTGTTGGCAACCCTGTCCTGAACACTATTTGCTAACTGCAGCTGGAAGGACTGCCTGCGCACATCTTGGGTGAGGGCTGGACCAGGTTTAAGTGCGATGCCCTCCACGGTTGAATAACCAGCTGGCACTCGCCGTCATGCCTCATTCAGGAAGAACGGCCACTTAGGTGGGATGCCTCGGAGCTGCCATTGGGGGGAAACTGTCGTACCTCAGCAGGGGTCATGAGAGGAGGGCAAGATATCGGGGAGGACAAAGGTCAGACCACATCTGATCCAATAACGAGGTGAGTTGCCGCTGAGAAAGACAGATAGGAAAACCTGCAGATAACGTTTGATATTCTCTTGACACAAGAAACTTGAGGGGTTACAATGAATTTCAACACTGATCACCTTGAGACTGGACCAAGTGCCCCTCCTATTGTCAAGCTTTTTTTTAATTAGTCCTCTTGTATGAGGTATTCAGAATAATCAAATTTGGTATCTAAATATTCTAGACAAGGGTGCTTTTCCTCATCTCTCTCTCTCTCTCTCTCTCTCTGTGCTTTATCAGTGAAGAGTGACACACTGCAGTTTACAGCAGCCTGTCGCTCTGATTAATTTGGAGATATCTTTGGTTTGCAGGACCAGACAACAAATGTTTCCCTATTCAGGCAGGAGCTGCCATTCTATGCAATGTCATCTAGCTGTCAAACTGCCATCAAAGTGTAATCTTACTGTGTACACTGCTCTCCCCCAGCTGCGACAGACGGCAGCATCAGTGTGGATTGGGCTGTATGTTGCAATGGCGTCTGTGCACACATCAGATCTGAGATTAGAAGCGGCTGGGACCAGAGAACAGCCCGTGCAGTGACAATCCCTTTTCTTAAAAGAAGAGGAGCTGTTTCAGGTGCGCTCACCGTCATGTCCAGCTACTGAAACAACAGATTTCTGATTTCTTGCTCCTACAGTCCAAAATAGGCTTTAAATTCGACAGAGAGTTCGGACAGACTGTGGGTTTAAGAGGTAATTTAGGTGTAAATTGTAACAGGGGGTAGCACTCTCGCCTCTGAGTCTGAGTCAGAAGGTTGTGGATTCATGTCCCACTCCAGAGGCCGACACTCCCAGGGCAGTACTGAGGGAGTGCTGCAATGTCGGAGGTGCCGTCTTTCGGAAGAGATGTTAAACCGAGGCTCCGTCTGCCCTCTCAGTGGACATAAAAGATCTCATGGCATTATTACGAAGAAGGGCAGGGGAGTTCTGCCTGGTGTCCTGGGCCAATATTTAACCCTTAAACAGATTAACTGGTCATTATCGCATTGCTGTTTGTGGGATCTTGCTGTGCGCAAGTTGGCTGCCACGTTTTCTACATTACAACGGTGACTACACTTCAAAAAATGTACTTCATTGGCTGTAAAACGCTTTGCGACGTCCTGAGGTTGTGAAAGGCGCTATAGAAATGCAAGTCTTTCTTAACGCAGCGATATCATTCCTTTATCTGACTGAAGTTGCAAAGCACTGTAATTGCAGTGAAATATTTTTCCCTTCTTTCCCCCCACCCCCCGCCCATCCCCTCAAGGTGCTGGATCAGCGTTTCATAGACTCCAGGTGCCATTTGATACCTTGCAAAAGAGGCCATTCCACATTTCCGAGCCTAGGCAGTAAGTGTTAGTAACATTCAGCCTTGGTGGGGTGGGGAGCAAGTTTTGGTGCCAAGTCCCTGATGTCCAGTGACGTACACCCAGGCATTGGGTACTCCTCGGTAGAGGAAACCCTGGGTAATCTTTCTCTGCCTCGCGCAGGAGCCCGGAAGCCCATTGGGACAGCTCTGCTGCAGCCCTGCCTGAAGTCAGATAACTCAGTATAGACCTGGAATTCAAACTGGGATCTTCAGAACTCGGTAGTCAGTAGACAGTCACCCACCGAGCCACCGGGGGAGAAGTGGGATCTTGCTGTTCTTTTTTTCTCTCCATCTGCCCTTATGCTGAGACCGTGGTTCTTTTCTCACAGATTCTTGCAGGAGGCCTCTTACTATTTCTGATCCATTTTAATTTTTTCCTCAGCTTCAACGCAGAACCACACAACAACAACTTGCGTTTATATAGTGTCTTTATCATAGTAAAACGTCCCAAGGTGCTTCACAGGAGCGATTGTCAAACAAAATTTGACACTGAGCCACAAAAGGAGATATTAGGACAGGTGACCAAAGGCATGGTCAAAGAGGTAGGTTTTAAGGAGGAGAGAGAGGCGGAGAGGTTTAGGGAGGGAATTCCAGAGCTTAGGGCCCAGGCAGCTGAAGGCACGGCCGCCAATGATGGCATTAAAATCGGGGATGCGCAAGAGGCCAGAATTGGAGGAGCGCAGAGATCTCGGAGGGTTGTAGGGCTGGAGGAGATTACAGGGATAGGGAGGGGGTGAGGCCATGGAGGGATTTGAACACAAGGAAGAGAATTTTAAAATCAAGGCTTTGCCTGACCTGGAGCCAATATAGATCAGCGAGCAGACGGGTGACGGGTGAACAGACCTTGGTGTGGGTTAGGATCCGGGCAGCAGGTTTGGGTGAGCTCAAGTTTATGAACACAGTAACTAAGTTGAGTCTCTATTCAGAGACCCCACAACCTCATCCCAATCTTCTGGAGGGGAAGGACTTACCCCGTGTGTTAACCATTATGAAATCTTAAGCTTAATCTTTATAAATGGGCTTACAATTTCAGTGTTCAGAGGCAACTGCCATCTTGAAGCACACTGGCCAATACGGTAATCCATCCCAGCCATCTCCACCCTTTCTCTGCAATCAATAGAATCAGACCCTTTCAGAGCTTGGATGGCTTTTCCAGCTCTCAAAGCACAGACATTAATCCCTTTGGACGTCCCACAGAAAACTTCTTACAAATATCTCGTAAAATTTAATAGTTAAAATTAGAGACAATCTCAACTCTGAGGAACGTTCCAGTTTCAATGAATGGCAGCACCACTCTGCCAAGAAATGCTTTACTTCAATTGGTTTTCCACAACAGTCCGATAAAAGAGAAAATTTGGGAGTGCCTGTAACCCAATCCACTCAATCAACTCTAAAGAGGAACAGAATACAGACAACCGCAGAAAAATTGAAACAGGAGCAATGTTTGGAGTTCCATCTGCACTTAATATGTTCAGTATTTCTTTCTCTTATTTATTATGCAGCAGGATGTAAAACAAATAAAAATTATTGAGCAAGGAACGGCCAATTGTCCTATCCACCCTACTCCTTCCACAGCCCATGTACACTCTATCCCAACATGGACTCTACCCACCCAGTTCATCTCCTCCCACAGCCCATGTACACTCTACCCTATCATGGACTCTACCCACCCATTTAATCTCCTCCCACAAACCATGTACATTCCACCTTATCATGACTCTACCATCTATTTATTCTCCTGAGTGGACACATTTTCTGTTTGTCTTTAGAGAGAATGAGGAGATGGATTGGGTTAGAGCCACCTTCTAATTGTCTCTTCTTACCTAAAGAGCAATAGCTTTATAAATAACCATCAGCGTGGGTTTAGAAGGTCAAAATTGTTCTTCACTTCTTTGAGGAAATTACAAATAAAATAGATATGGGTTCTCCCTATGATATAGGTTATTTAGATTTTTAACAGAGCTTTTCCTTAAACTAAAAACCATGGGACTGCAGAGTAGAACATGAAACCAGATGAGAAGTTGGATCAAAGTTACTTGCAGGAGGTACCGAGTGCAGATCAGGTGCCAATATTTGGAGCCCCGATGTCTCTTATCTAAATAAATGATTTTGATGCAGTAAGTTCACTAAATTTGCACATGACTCTACAATATGGAGATCAGTATAGACAAACGATGCAGCCAACAATTAGCAGGCGGATTTAGATCAGTTCTATAATTGGGCAGATAAATTCAAATCAAATTTAACAACAATAACTTGCATTTGCATAGCACCTTTAATGTAGTAAAACGTCCCACGCCGCTTCACAGGAACATTATCAAACAAAATTTGACACCGAGCCACTTAAGGAGATATTAGGACAGGTGACCAAAAGCTTGGTTACAGAGGTAGGTTTTAAGGAGCGTCTTAAAGGAGGAGAGAGAGGCGGAGAGGTTTAGGGAGGGAATTCCAGACCTTAGGGCCCAGGCAGCTGAAGGCACGGCCGCCAATGGTGGAGCGATAAAAATCGGGGATGCCCAAGAAGCCAGCGACGCCCACAACCCATGAACGAATAAAAAAAATGAATTGGAGGAGCGCAGAGATCTCAGAGGGTTGTAGGGCTGGAGGAGGTCACAGAGATAGGGAGGGGCGAGGCCATGCAGAAAGACTGACAATTATGAAATATAGCATTATTAGCACAGACATGCTTAGAAAGGGACTTGGGGGTGACAGTATCTTTCAACGATGAGACAATACAGAGTAGCAATTAAAATAAAATAACTTAAATGTTGTGGAATAGTGATGGATAGATCTACAGATGAGAATGCTCTCTGATGGTTTCCACTCACAGGTCGAGATCCCGACACTAAGGATCAGCCTTGTTGCTCTTCTCTGCACTCCAGCCCATGAATCTCTCCCTTGTTTCTTGGCAACCAGACCTGGGTACAATATACAAGGTGTGGTCTAGGGTTGCCAACCCTCCAGGATTGACCTGGAGTCTCCAGGAATTGAAGATTAATCTCATGGACACTACTGCGAGCAACACCCAGGAGAAAAATAATCGGGGCATTAAAAAAAAATTCCATTTTCTTTGAACACTGATGAGGAAAAAAGGCTGTTTGACTGAGTGTCAAGAATCATCCAATCACGTAACGAAGTGTCTGTTTGTTTCCCTATCGGCGCGTGAAGGCGGGGCATCGTGAGGATGGACGTGTCAGGCGACCAATTGCGGGAGTGGGGTGGTTGGAGGCATGAGGTCATGTGGTGAAACCTCCAGGAATATGTCCAACCAGAGTTGGCAACCCCAGTGCGGTCTATCCAGAGCATTAAAATTTGATCAGTATCTCCACTGACTTTGATTCTACTGTCTACCGGTCCGGCAATGCCTTGATTTTGAAATTCTCATCCTTGATTTCAAATCCCTCCATGGCCTCGCCCCTCCCTATCTCTGTAACCTCCACCAGCCCTACAACCCTCCAAGATCTCTGTGTTCCTCCAATTCTGGCCTCTTGCGCATCCCCAATTTTCATCGCTCCACCATTGGCGGCCGTGCCTTCAGCTGCCTAGGCCCCAAGCTCTGGAATTCCCTCCCTAAACCTCTCCACCTCTCTACCTCTCTCTCCTCCTTTAAGACGCTCCTTAAAGCCTACCTCTTTGACCAAGCTTTTGGTCACCTGTCCTAATATAAAATAGAAAAGCAGAATATTTTTTAAAAGGTGAGAGACTAAGAAATGTTAGTAGTCAGAGGGATTTGGGTGTCCTTGTACACGAATCATAGAAAGTTAATATGCAGGTACAGCCAGTAATTAGGAAGTCAAAAGGTATGTTAACCTTTGTTGCAAAGGGGTTGGAGTATAAGAGTAAGGAGGTCTTGCTGCAATTATATAGGGCTCTGGTGAGACCACACCTGGAATACTGTGTAGTTTTGGTCTCCTTACCGAAGGAAGGATATACTTGCCTTAGAGGCAGAACAATGAAGCTTCATTAGATTGATTCCTCGGATGAGAGGGTTGTCCTAGGAGGAGAGATTGAGTAGAATGGGCCTATACCCTCTGGAGTTTAGAAGAATAAGAGGTAACCTCATTGAAATTCTTATAAAATTCTAATTGGGCTTGACTGGACTGGGTAGATGCTGAGAAGCTGTTTCCCCTGGCTAGAGAGTCTAGAACTAGGTCTCATAGTCTCAAGATAAGAGGTCGGCCATTTAGGACCGAAATGAGGAAAAAAATCTCTTTATTCAGTGGGTTGTCAATCTTTGGAATTCTCTACCCCAGAGGGCTGTGGATGCTCAGTCGCTGAGTATATTTAAGTCTGAGATCGATAGATTTTTGGACACTAAGGGAATTAAGGGATTTGGGGATAGGGTGGGAAAGTGGAGTTGAGGTAGAAGATCAGCCATGATTTTATTGAATGGTGGAGCAGGCTCGAGGGGCCATTTGGCCTTCTTCTGCTCCTATTTCCTATATTCTTATGTAATATCACCTTACGTGTTTGATAATCGCTCCTTTGAAGCGTCTTGGGACATTTTACTATGTTAAAGGCGCTATACAAATGCAAGTTGTTGTTGTTGATCTCAAACGGCACCAACAAGAAGTTGATGCACAAAAAAGTAGCCTCAGAACCACTGGGCGAGGGAAAAAAAATCTCCTCATCTCCCCCTTGGTTCTTTTACTAAATACCTTAAATAATATAGGGCTCAGATACTAATTGTGGCTGGGCTCCAAAATCCCATTTACAAAAAATAATTACAGATATAGTGTCAGCCATGGCTCAGTGGGTAACACTCTAGCCTCTGCGTCAGAAGGTTGTGGGTTCAAGACCCACTCCAGAGACTTGAGCACAGAATCTAGGCTGAACACTCCCAGTGCAGTACTGAGGGAGTGCTGCACTGTCGGAGGTGCCGTCTTTCAGATGAGATGTTAAACCGAGACCCCATCTGCCCTCTCGGGTGAACGTAAAAGATCCCATGGCACTATTCTATGATAGAGCTGGGGAGGTCTCCCTGATGTCCTGGCCAATGTTTATCTCTCAACCAACATCACTAAAAAACAGGTTATCTGGTCATTTATCTTATTGCTGTTTGTGGGACCTTGCTATGCAGAGATTGGCTTCTGTCTTTCCCACATTAAACAGTGACTGTACTTCATTGGCATGAAAAGCTCTTTGGGGCGTCCTGAGGTCATGAAAGGCGCCATATCATTGCAACCTCTTTATTCATCCGTTATACATTATACTCGAGCAATGCTGTAAGTCAGAAGGATCTGTGAAAATGCTGAGAACTAAAGTTCAATTTTTTCCTCCCCTGAAGGTGCTGAGTTATGCTGAGGTGGGACTCCCGCAACCAACCATTACCAGAACTCAAATCGCCATTCTTCAGATGTGAGCCTAGACGGTGCAGACTGGGTGTTGACAGGTGAGAGGTGTTTCCCTGGGGTCATCACAGCCGAGCTCATTCCTGATGTCCATGCACCACGGTCTCTGACGGTAGTTACTGGATTGGGGAACCCGAGCTAATTCCTTCTCTTTGCCTCTGCCCCACGCAGGAGCCCTGAGGCCAAACTGTAGCATCCAACAATTACTGTGGCTGAGATCAGCTCTCTCTCTCTCTCTCTCGCAGAGGCCCAAGATGGAGAGCGCGTTTGAGAGTTGCTCCGAGTAGTGGGATGAAGAGCAGCACCAACAACGAGAAGGCTGGCTGCTCAAGCTTTCACTTGGAACGTGATAGCTTGGCGCAGGAAGCTAGTGAGATGGAAAAGGAGGAGAAGCCTTTAGTGAGCACTGTCCCATATAAAGCAAATGTAAGGAATCTTACAACACCAGGTTATAGTCCAACAGTTTTATTTGAAAATCACAAGCTTTCAGAGGCTTTCTCCTTCGTCAGGTGAGTGTGGAATTCCTTGAAAGTTACCGCATATATAGTCAGAGAAGCTTGTGATTTTCAAATAAAGATTCCTTACATTTGTCCATCCCAGTCCATCACCGGCATCTCCACATCATGACTATATAAAGCAGGCACAGGCTGATTAGAATCGGGCCACCAAGTCATGGAGTTTTTTCTATATATCAGCATTCGGAACGGCTTATGAAGATTAAAGTCTGAATTGAAAAGTACACCTTGGCACAGTGCCCACTATAAATATGATACGTCTCATCTCCAGCCCTGTCATCAATACCTACACGTACCGTTTGATTCTACGTTTAGTCACCTATTAAAGGGGCCACATTCAACTACAACTTACATTTATACAGCACCTTTAACGTAGCAAAACGTCCCAAGGCGCTTCACAGGAGCGATTATCAGACAAGATTTGACACCATGTAAGGAGATATTAGGACAGGTGACCAAAAGCTTGGTCAAAGAGGTAGGTTTTATAGAGAGTGAGGTATAGAGAGGGAATTCCAGAGCTTAGGGCCTAGACAGCTGAAGGCACGGCCGCCAATGGTGGAGCGATGAAAATCGGGGATGTGCGAGAGGCCGGAATTGGAGGAGCGCAGAGATCTCGGAGGGTTGTAGGGCTGGAGGAGGTTACAGAGACAGGGAGGGGCGAGGCCATGGTGGGATTCGAAAACAAGGATGTGAATTTTAAAATTAAGGCGTTGCCGGACTGGGAGCCAATGTAGGTCAGTGAGCACAGGGGGTGATGGGTGAACAGGACTTGGTGCGAGTTAGGATACGAGCAGCAGAGTTTTAGATGTGATCTTTTCCCCTACAAAACGGCCATTTATATAGTCAGACCCCCTTGAGATTGTCCACAGTCTAGGTGAGAAGGTCATGCGCAATGGACTCGCCTCAGAACTACTTCAGAATCCAGGAGATCAACAGTCCGCCTTACAGCCAGGAATTACTGTGAGCCCTGTCTCAGACTGGGCTAAAGTAGCAAATCTCAGGGCAGTGTTTGCGCTGCTACAATTTGCCAGAGGCTTGCGCACAAAATCTAGGCTGACACTCTCAGTGCAGCACTGAGGGAGCGCTGCACTGTCAGAGGGTCAGTCCTGAGGGAGTGCCGCACTGTCAGAGGGTCAGTCCTGAGGGAGTGCTGCACTGTCGGAGGGTCAGTACTAAGGGAGTGCTGCACTGTCAGAGGGTCAGTCCTGAGGGAGTGCCGCACTGTCGGAGGGTCAGTACTAAGGGAGTGCTGCATTGTCAGAGGGTCAGTACTGAGGGAGTTCTGTACTGTCGGAGGGTCAGTACTAAGGGAGTGCTGCACTGTCAGAGGGTCAGTACTGAGGGAGTTCTGTACTGTCGGAGGGTCAGTACCGAGGGAGCACTGCACTGTCGGAGGGTCAGTACTGAGGGAGCACTGCACTGTCGGAGGATCAGTACTGAGGGAGTGCTGCACTGTCGGAGGGTCAGTACTGAGGGAGCACTGCACTGTCAGAGGGTCAGTCCTGAGGGAGTGCCGCACTGTCGGAGGGTCAGTACTAAGGGAGTGCTGCATTGTCAGAGGGTCAGTACTGAGGGAGTTCTGTACTGTCGGAGGGTCAGTACTAAGGGAGTGCTGCACTGTCAGAGGGTCAGTACTGAGGGAGTTCTGTACTGTCGGAGGGTCAGTACCGAGGGAGCACTGCACTGTCGGAGGGTCAGTACTGAGGGAGCACTGCACTGTCGGAGGGTCAGTACTGAGGGAGTGCTGCACTGTCGGAGGGTCAGTACTGAGGGAGCACTGCACTGTAGGAGGGTCAGTACTGGGGGAGTGCTGCACTGTCGGAGGGGCAGTACTGGGGGAGTGCTGCACTGTCGGAGGTGCCATCTCTCGGGTAAGACGTTAAACCGAGGCCTATCTGTCCTCTCGGGTGGATATATAAGATCCCATGGCACTATTTCGAAGAAGAGCAGGGGAGTTCTCCCCGGTGTCCTGGTCAATATTTATCCCTCAACCAACATCACTGAAAAGCAGGTTATGTGGTCATTATCACATTCTTGTTTGTGGGATCTTGCTGTGCGAAAATTGGCTGCCGGGTTTCCCTACATTACAACAGTGATTACACTTCAAAAGTATTTCATTGGCTGTAAAGCACTTTGGGACGTCCTGAGGTCATGAAGACACTATAGAAATGCAAGTCTTTCTTTTCTCTCTTCTCAGGGCCCTCAGGTTAGCCAGGAGCAAAAATCATTCAGGATTTTGCTTCTTATTCGCTGTCCTCTGTGCGTGTGTATTTGATTATTGGGTGATAATTTTTTTTTTAATATTCATTCCTAGAATATGGGCATCGCTGGCAAGGCCAGCATTTATTGCCCATCCCTAGTTGCCTCTTGAGAAGATGGCGGTGGGCCGTCTTCTTGAACCGCTGCAGTCCGTGTGGTGACGGTTCTCCCACAGTGGCGTTAAGTCGGGAGTTCCAGGATTTGGACCCAGCGATGGTGAAGGAACGGCCGATATATGTCCAAGTCGGGATGGTTTGTGACTTGGTGGGGAACTTGGAGGTGATGGTGTTCCCTTGCGCCTGCTGCCTTTGACCTTCTGGGCGGTAGAGGTCGCGGGTTTGGGAGGTGCTGCCGAAGAAGCCTTGGCGAGTTGCTGCAGTGCACAGAGCTTGGCTTTGATCCCATCCTCGGACAAACAGCCTGTGACATTCACCGTCTAGGCTCACCCATGAGAAGTGACCTTTGGAGTGAGGTACCAGAGAGTGGTTGGCGCCTGTGGAGCCCCAGCATCTTCAGGACAGGATGGGGAGAAAAACAGACGAGGGGAAAAAAAAAAAGACCAGATTCGGACATATCGGAGCAACAAACAGTAAACCAAGACAGAGCGCTGAAAGGGTTCCAGCAAACGGAGTATTATTCCCTCACAGGCTCCCTCTCAATTTTCAATAACTGTTTCAAACAAGAAACAGAGTTTTTTTTTTAAGAAATCTTTATTTGGAGAGTGTAGAATTCACAAGGGCTCTCCTTTTGTCCGTATCTGAAATCAGAATCCGTAAGGATCTGATGTCGTAGATTGTTCTCTCACGAGCTGTACAATGTAACTGTAACTGGCTCTTTCAGAGAGTCTCCTTTCACTGAAACTCATTGAAAGGTTTAAACGCAGGCTCCAAAACCCTTGAGGTAGGATCCATCTGCTGGAAACCCAATCTGGTAATTATACTTCAGTAAACCATGTTTCATGGTGTGATTTAAGTGGATTAGAATCTCTGAGAATTTAACGCTCAATGAGGTAACAGTCGCCAAGCAATGGGAAAGAATTGCCTCATTTATAGGCTCACCTTGTAAAATTCCGGGCCCAGCCCGTGACTGTGCAGTTTGGACACTCAACCACACATAAAACAATTTGCATTTATATAGCACCTTTAATGTAGCAAAATGTCCCGAGGCCTTTCACGACGGGCATCAAGAAGGAAGAAAGAAGTTGTATTTATAGAGCAGCTTTCACAACCTCCGGACATCCCAAAGTGCTTTACAGCCAGTGAAGTACTTTTTAAGTGTAGTCACTGTTGTAATGTAGGAAACGCGGCAGCCAATTTGCGCACAGCAAGATCCCACAGACAGAAATGAGATAATGACCAGATAATCTGTTTTAGTGATGTTGGTTGAGGGATTAATATTAGTCGGGACACCGGGGAGAACACCCCTGCTCTTCCTTAAAATAGTGCCATTGGATCTTTTACATCCACCTGAGAGGGCAGACGGGGCCTTGGTTTAACATCTCATCCTCGGTGCTGCACTGGGAGTGTCAGCCAAGATTTTGTGCTCAGGTCCCTGGAATGCAGCTTGAACCCACAACATTCTGACTCAGAGGCTAAAGTGCTACCCACTGAGCCACGGCAGCAGCTCCGAGCAGGAAGCGGATGGAGGAGTGCTTAAGGGGATGTGACTGAAAGCACAGCCCAAGAGACAGTTTTAAAGGAGGCTTTTGAAGTCAGGTGGAGATGTAGCTGAGTGTATGGGTCAGTGGAAGAAGGAGGGGTGACGTGCAGTAGACTAGAGTAACAACAGCACAGGGTGCAGCCTGGGCTGTAGAACTGGAGGAGGCTGGAGAGTTAAGGAGTCAGGCCCTGGCCTGATTTGGAGGCAAGGATGAGGATTTTGAAATGGACGCACAGAAGGACCAGGAGCCAAGGATTGGAATGATAGGTGAGCGGGATTTTGTGCAGAATAGGATGTTCTGGATGAGTTGGAGGTTATGTAAAGTGTAGTTCAGGAGGCCACTATGGAAGACATTGGAAAAGTTGAGCGTAGCAATGATAAAGATGCGAATGAGTTTCAGCAGGAGAGGAGGGGGAATGTAGGTGTGGAGATGGGCAACGATTCAAAGATTCTGATTCACTAATGTCATGAAGCACTCCTTTATTTTATTCATTGATTTGTAATTTTGTTGAGGATCTAAGCTCTTCTATTTTCTCCGCAGTTTTCCTGGTCTCCTTAGGTCATGCATCAGCCATGGCCAAGAGAAGAGTATTTGGACCACCTACTAGTAGGCACGTCATCTCCTGAAATGTCCCCGTGACCTTCCTGGTCTCTACAGCTCAATGCAACACCATTTACCACCAATAGTCTGGCATGACTGAAGGAAGCTGCTTCTCTATTGGAAAGGTAGAGTCGCAAAATATCTCAAATTCTCCTGTCAGGTACTGGGTCGGACTTCAATGTAAATATTTAACATCATGCGGGAATACTGATGATTGTTTTTTTTTTATTTGAGAAGCTTAAGTCAAGGCCAATAGCACGGGACATCAGAAAGGCTGCAAAAGAGATAAGACAAGATAAATCAAGAAATAATTTTTTGGGCCACACCAAGCTTTTGGTTTTTAGATTGGAGAGGGGAGGGAGCCCATAGTTTTTGTGATCTTTGGAGGAGTTGGAATAAGGGGTGCCAGAATAAATCTTGATGTCACCACTTGAAGATGCAGGGAGGAGAAGGAACGCATGGGATGATATATTTTTGAACTAAGGAGGATCAAGAGGGGAAGATTGAGGGGAACAAAGACTGTCAGCGCATCAATAATACAAAGATGAGAAAGGTTGGGGTGGAGAGAGGGTGGAGGCTAGATGTGAGAGAAGGATCAGCTACCAGAGAACAAGCTATTCCCTGCGTTCTGTCAGGGAGTGTATGAGAGGTGCTGGAGGAGCCTTCCTGATATGGGAGCTTGGGCTTGTTATGTATTATGCATGCACTGTACTAACAATGCAGGGTCAGAGTGACACTATATCATCATTACTGCAGTGATGGAATAGGGGGTGCTGTGGTTCTTAAGTTTTGGAAAAACTAATAAATAACGTCAATGCATATTGCTGGCAAAGTCTGCTGTTCATTATATACTTAGACTGTGCTATCCAGGGACTGTATATCACCATTACCGGAAAGGCCAAATTGCTGCACTGACATCTGTATTTTTAGTTTTTTGAAAAATCTAATAAATGGAATGGCTTCTTGTTGAATGCTGGTAGAGTGTGGAGATCATTTTCTGACTCCCTGCTTAGGGTGTTGTATTGAGATGTGCTGCATCGAGCAAGGGAGACATCAGGTCTCTAAGGTGAATGTTTCAAAGTGGCAGCATGAAAATACGTTGAAATAAAAATAATTGGGACTGGCCCGGTGTTTGGGAGGGGCTCTGAGCGGAGATATCGAGTTACATCGAAACTACAGCACAGAAACAGGCCATTCGGCCCAACTGGTCTGTGCTGGGGTTTATGCTCCACACGGGCCTCCTCCCTCCCTACTTCATCAAACCCTATCAGCATATCCTTCTGTTCTTTTCTCCCTCGTGTGTTTATCTAGCTTCCCCTTAAATGCAATAATGCTAGTCGCCTCAATCACCCCTAAGGCGGGATCAACACACTCGAGTTCACAATCTCACCCGAGTCACCGTGAGAAAGGACTTGACTTTAACTTAGGGTTGCCAATCCTCCAGGATTGTCCTGGAGTCTCCAGGAATTGAAGATTAATCTCACTGCTGCGAGCAAAACCCGGGAGAAAAAATCATAGTGGCTTTAAAAAAACAATTGTGTGTTTTTTTTTAAATTTCCTTTGAAAACTTTCGTTCATTAGTCATAAAAATACTTGAGATGGGAACCAATTCTGTTTGACTGACAGTTAAAGAATCATCCAATCGGGTAACAAAGAGTCTGTCTGTTTGCCAATTGGCCGTGGGAAGGTTGGGCACCGTGAGAACGGGCGTGTCGGGCGACCAATGGTGGGAGCATGGGGGGGCGGGGCGGTTGGCGGTGGGATAGTCATGTGATGAGACTCCAGGAATACGTCCAACCAGAGTTGGCAACCCTACTTCAGCTCAGTGCTTCCTGAGGAAGGAAAAATGAGGGGGAGGAGCTGTTACAGGGGGCGGGAACGGAGAGAGGAGTTCATCGGTGGAGGGAGGGACAAGGAAAAATAAAAGTCAAAATCGGCCGGGGCCTCTCAGAGACGTCTCCGAGCAACAGAGGCATTGAGGGTCATTTTAACCTCGATCGCCGGGCGGGAGTCCCACCGGATTGGGCGGAGCACCAGTTTTACACCCCGGTCAATATTACACTCCGATGGCTTCACTGGAGAGCGAAATCAGGCAGGGTGCAAAAACCAGCACTGCACCCGATCCCGTCCGTTTCCCAAAGGGCAGGCTAGGTTAAAATTGCTCCCGTTAAGTCAGGGAGCAGCTTGCCACCACAGCTTTCACCAGCAGAAACGGTGCACGGGACCAGCAAAGCTAAATGAAGGGGTAAAAAAAAAAACAACTTCCAGCTCCCGGGATGACGCAGTGGGTGAATGAACTGTCTCATGTTCTACTGAGTCACACAGGCCAGGAGGGACCTGTACTCATTCACCAGTCTGTGGTGAGTTGGCTGATTGTAGGCAGGGTAACAGCAGTAGGGCTGCTACAATTGGCTTCAGCCCCACAAAGGGGAAACTTCCCTATCCAGTGCAGGAAAGTGCACGCTGCGGGGAGAGAGTGCGACGGAATAAGGCTTGGCTGTGATTCTCTCCATGGTTGAATAGACTACTGAAGCTCACTGTCCAGACTCACAAGTGAAGAATGGTCAGCTGGACGACACTGTGCAGTGTTGTCAGCCGAGGCTCAGTGGGCAGCACTCTCGCCTCTGAGTCAGAAGGTCGTGGGTTCAAGTCCCACTCCAGCAACTTGAACAAATAATCTAGGCCGACACTCCCGGTGCAGTACTGAGGGAGTGCTGCACTATCGGAGGTGCCGTCTTTCAGATGAGGCGTTAAACCGAGGCCCCATCCGCCCTCTCGGATGGATGTAGAAGATCCCATGGCACTATTTGAAGAAGAGCAGGGGGAGTTCTCCCCAGTGTCCTGGCCAATATTTATCCCTCAACCAACACCATTAAAGCAGATTATTGCTATTTATGGGACGTTGCTGTGTGTAAATTGGCTGCTGCCTTTCCTACAGTACAACAGTGACTGTACTTCACTGGCTGTAAAGCGCTTTGGGACGTCCTGAGGTTGTGAAAGGCGCTATATAAATGCAAGTCTTTCTTTCTTGACATTGCTGGTGGAATAGTGTCCCCTGTAAGTGTCAGCACCTTGGGGAATGGGTGGGGGAGAAACATTAATGAAAGGGCAATTGTGATACAGTGTAAAACCAGGCAGAGGTACAGTGATCTGCAGGTTACAGGCAGGGAGAGGGGGCTGATGGAGGGGGGCTAACCTGTAATGTAGTTCTGCAGGTCTGTCAGTTCAAAGGGGGCAAACTGTTTGTGGACAATAGCTGGACATGCGGTGACACAGGAACCAGGCAGGAAGGAAAGTAAGAAAAGCAAACAGGATGCCGCTCTCTTTCAATTGTCTGAAAACCTCATTACTTACAAATGCCTTCATGTTCACGCAGTCATCCCGGATCTTGCTCCTTCTTTCTCTTTCCCCAGTGACAGTGACGGGGGGCGGGGGGCAGGGGCGGGGGGTGCGTGGGCACAGAGATTTGGGAGGGAGGGAGAAATGGTGGTTTATTAAGGCTCATTCAGAGTGCGGAACAAGCTTCCTTGCGAGCCAGTAAATCCCAGCATGGGGTAATCATTAACATCCACGTGGCAGCAACTAATGAAATACACCCCTGCGATGCCAAGTATATGTAACACGCTGGTCCCCGTTTTAAATCATTGCCTCTAATAGGCTGACGCACCATTAGCAAACGCAACTCAAATTCTACAAATTATTTAATTCTGCATTGGTGAACTCAAGCTGTCTGAGCCCGTGTGTGGGGATCACAGGGGAGAGCTTTTCTTATACTTTATCCTCAGTGCTACCCGGTGTAGCCAGCCTGCTACAGGTGTGATCCGTGGCTCAGTGCATCGTACACTCGTCTCTGAGTCAGAAGGTCGTTGGTTCACAGCCCCACTCCAGAGACTTAAGCACATAATCTAGACTGAGACTCCCAGTGCAGTACTGAGGGAGTGCTACACTGTCCATGATGCCGTCTTTCGGATGAGATGTTAAACCAAGGCCCCGTCTACCCTCTCAGGTGGATGGATGTAAAACATCCCATGGCACCGTTTTGAAGAAGAGCAGGGGAGTTCTCCCCGGTGTCCTGCAGCCAATATTTACCCCTCAACCAACATCACTAAAACAGATTATCTGGTCATTATCACATTGCTGCTTGTGGGATCTTGCTGTGTGCAAATTGGCTGCCGTGTTTCCTATATTACAAAAGTACTCAGTTGGCAATAAAGCACTTTGGGACTTGCTGAGGTCGTGAAAGGCACTATATAAATGCAAGTCTTTCTTTCTCTGAGTCAGAAGGTTATGTGTTCACGCCCAACTCCAGGGATATGGTCATAATTTGTACTGACTCTCCACTGCAATGTAAGACTGAGGGAGTGCTGCATTGGTGGAGCTACTAGTCTTCAGAGTAACTCAAACTGAGGGCCTGTACAGGTGGATGTTAACGATCCAAGGACATTTTTGAAGAAAAGTGTTCCGATGGAGTTCTGGACAACATTTATTCCTCAACCAACACTACAACGACAATCTGCATTTATATAGCACCTTTAACATAGTAAAATGTCCCAAGGCGCTTCACAGAAGTGATAATCAAACAAAATTTGACACCGAGTCACATAAGGAGATATTAGGACAGGTGCTTGGTCAGAGTGGTAGCTTTGAAGGAGCATCTGAAAGGAGGAGAGAAAGATGGAGAAGGAGGGAGGGAATTCCAGAGCTTAGGGTCTAGACGGCTGCAGGAACGGCCACCAATGGTGGAACGAAGGAAGTGGGGGATGCACAAGAGACCAGAGTTGGAGAACAGCATTGGGCCTAGTTGTGAAGCCTCCAGTGTTCAATTTACCTTCCAACAACAACTTAAATTTATATAGCGCCTTTAACATAGTAAAATGTCCCAAGGCACGTCACAGGAGCGATTATCAAACAAAATTTGATACTGAGTCACATAAGGAGATATTAGGACAGGTGACCAAAAGCTTGATCAAAGAGGTAGGTTTTATGGAGCATCTTAAAGGAGGAGAGAGAGGCAGAGAGGTTTAGGGAGAGTTTTCCAGAGTTTAGGGCCTAGGCAGCTGAAGACACGGTCGCCAATGGTGGAGCGATTAAAATGGGGGATGCGGAAGAGGCCAGAATTCTTTCCCCTCTTCTCCTTGGTCTTGGAACGTGGGATAGCCTCGCCTCCCAATAGATTGTTACACTGAGACAGCAAAAGGAGAGAAGCAGCAATGACTCCCAAGTTCTTCCTGCATTCCACAGCCATGAGCAGAGGCCCACAGTCACAGAGAGCAACAGGCCTGTGCACAGGCCTCAAGTGAGAGGGAGGTGGGCTGCAAATAGTCCCCGAGCTCAGTTGAAAGCCCTGCTGGATCCGACATGTCCAGTAACTGCTTTAACCGGTTCAGTTCGCTCGAGGTTGTTGCTTGAACTCAACACTTCAATGTAGATTAACAAGATACAAGCCCAACTGATACAAGTTCAGTTGACTTCTGAGGTAGAACAATGCATGAGGAATGGGATCACATTTTTGAACCATCATGAATCAATCAGCGCTTGTAGAATAAAGAAAGAAAGAACTTGCATTTCTATAGCGCCTTTTACAACCTCAGGATGTCCCAAAGCGCTTTACAGCCAAAGAAGTACTTTTTATTTTGAAGTGTAGTCACTGTTGTAATGTAGGAAACGCAGCAACAATTTGCACACAGCAAGATCCCACAAACAGCAAAGTGATAATGACCAGATAATCTGTTTTAGTGATGTTTGGTTGAGGGATAAATATTGTCCAGGACACTGGGGAGAACTCCCCTGCTCTTCTTCAAAATAGTGCCATGGGATCTTTTACATCCACTTGAGTGGGCAGATGGAGCCTCGGTTTAACATCTCATCTGAAAGGCGGCACCTAGTGACAGTGCGGCGCTCCCTCAGTCCTGCACTGGGAGGGTCAGCCTAGATTTTGTGCTCAAGTCTCTGGAGTGGGACTTGAACCCACAACCTTCTGACTCAGAGGCGAGAGTGCTGCCCACTGAGCCACGGCAGACACACAGCCTGGAAAGAAGTTAGCCATGGATTTTTGCACTGAGAGAACGTGGCAGGATGTCAAAAATAATGTCAAGACTGCCTGGGAGAAGATTACATATAATGTCCAAGCTCATGAATTAAAGCAAGCTCATTATAGAATTCTCAAGGATCTTTTCTCCAGTAGAAACGTGCGTGGGTTGATGTATGATTAAGTGATGGAGATCAAGAAAGTTCTGTGTTTGATTCTCTGTATAACAATCTCAGAAAGAAAGAAAACCTATACAGTAAGAAAGATTTATAAAACGTCTTATCACATTTTCAGGAACATCTCAAAAGCCTAGGATACAATTTATTGCTTTGGAGCGTAACGTTTATTCCATTTAGGCAAACCATTTTGTGTGTAGCAATTAAGATGAATAATCAATTAGTTTGTTTTTTGGGTGGTTGAGGGATAAATGTTGGCCAGGACACTCTGCTCTTCAAATAGAACACCTGAACAGGTAGAGAGGGCAGTAGCTGTTAAGTGACATTGAAGTTGGATTTTAAAAGTCTATAGTTTGTCGGGAAGATATAGGCAAGGCAGGGATTGCTGCTTTCGATTGCAATTTGCTGCTGGAAAATATCAGCCTCTGTGTAGAAGGAGGGTCAGCATTGATGCCCTCCACAGTCAAATAGAGTCATAGAGTCATAGAGTTATACAGCACGGATAGAGGCCCTTCGGCCCATCGTGTCCGCGCCGGCCATCAGCCCTGTCTACTCTAATCCCATATTCCAGCATTTGGTCCGTAGCCTTGTATGCTATGGCATTTCAAGTGCTCATCCAAATGCTTCTTGAATGTTGTGAGGGTTCCTGCCTCCACAACCCTTTCAGACAGTGAGTTCCAGACTCCAACCACCCTCTGGGTGAAAAAGTTCTTTCTCAAATCCCCTCTAAACCTCCCGCCTTTTACCTTGAATCTATGTCCCCTTGTTATAGAACCCTCAACGAAGGGAAAAAGCTCCTTAGTATCCATCCTATCTGTGCCCCTCATAATTTTGTACACCTCAATCATGTCCCCCCTCAGCCTCCTCTGCTCCAAGGAAAACAAACCCAATCTTCCCAGTCTCTCTTCATAGCTGAAGCGCTCCAGCCCTGGTAACATCCTGGTGAATCTCCTCTGCACCCTCTCCAAAGCGATCACATCCTTCCTGTAGTGCGGCGACCAGAACTGCACACAGTACTCCAGCTGTGGCCTAACCAGTGTTTTATACAGCTCCATCATAACCTCCTTGCTCTTATATTCTATGCCTGCCAAAGCTCATACATGAAAAATGGTCACTTGGACAAGATGGCAGAGGCCAATTAACAGCCATGGAATGGCATCCCAACAAGGAGCTGAAGTCTTGAGGCTAAGATGTGGAGATGCCGGTGATGGACTGGGGTGGACAAATGTAAGGAGTCTTACAACACCAGGTTATAGTCCAACAGCTTATAACCTGGTGTTGTAAGACTCCTTACATTTGAGGAGAAGAGGGGATTTTTTTCTTTAAATGTTGTATGAAATGTACCACGGTTTACAAAAAATATTCGGTGACTTTTTTTGAGGAAGCAACTCTTATGGCGTGAAAAATAATTAGCAAGCATCAAAAATCTCATAACAGTCCTCCACTGTCATCAATGTAAAGCCTTTTCTCTTAGTGGTTTAGGAGAATGCCTGATATTTAATTGCTCGTCATTAAGACGGCTCTTTGAAAAGTGTGAAAAGACAGATGTAGAATTTCTCACCTTTAGTGACAGGTTTATCTTTCACTGCGTAATTGGCATGGGGGACATCAGGCATTCGGGTTAGCATTCAACAGTAATTAAATCAGGCTCAGCTATAGCCTGCTGTGGCATCTCTGCAGGGCTTCTAGTCTCCTTCCCATTGTTTTGTCTGCCAAAGATCTCTGGACTTGCTGAAAGAAAGAAGGAGAAGAGGGGGAGGGAGGTGATTAGTGCAAATATTTGATGTTTTTACAATGTGACAAGGCTTCCAAGCCGCTAGACCAAATAACAATCTAACACTCTTAAAGCAGCAGTCAAAACAGACTCCATTTACCAACCCTAGGAGCTCCTGTTATCCATCAGGGATTCAAGGTGAAGGAAGCTGGACAAAAAGGCCCTGTTTGTACAATCGATTGTCTCCAAGTGGGATCATGCTGCTCTCAATTGAATCCGATTTGCCGATCGAGGAAAGTGTCAGACTGCATTTAAGGGGAAGCTAGATAAGCACACAAGAGAGAAAGGAAGAGAAGGATATGCTGATAGGGTGAGATGAAGTAGGGTGGGAGGAGGCTCGTGTGGAGCATAGACACCAGCATAGATCGGTTGGGCCGAATGGCCTATTTCTGAGCTGTAGATTCTATGTAATTCTTGACCGACCTAATCGCTGCAAGATAGGCCACATGGCTGTTTTGTTTTCCTCCCCCAACTATTTTTCTCATCCAGTGCTTCCCCCCACCTCCCTCCACCTCTCGAGGAGGTGCTGACTCATGCGGAGATATAATTCTATGGGCCCCAAAACATATTCCAATACTTAGGTAGAATTTACAGCACAGAAACAGGCCATTCAGCCCAACTGGTCCATGCTGGTGTTTATGCTCCACACGAACCTCCTCCCTCCCTACTTCATCTCACCCTATCAGCATATCCTTCTATTCCTTTCTCCCTCATGTGTTTATCCAGCTTCCCCTTAAATACATCTATGCTATTTGCCTCAACTACTCCTTGTGGGAGCGAGTTCCACATTCTCACCACTCTCTGGATAAAGAAGTTTCTCCTGAATTCCCTATTGGGTTTATTAGTGACTATCTTATATTTATGGTCCTTAGTTCTGGTCCCCCCCACAAGTGGAAACATCTTCTCTACATCTACCCTATCAAACCCCTTCATAATTTTAAAGACCTCTATCAGGTCACCCCCTCAGTCTTCTCCTTTCTAGAGAAAAGAGACCCAGCCTGTTCAATCTTTCCTGATGGATATAACCTCTCAGTTCGGGTATCAACCTTGCAAATCTTTTATTTTTACACCTTCTCCAGTGCCTCTATTTTTTAATGTATAATATGGAGACCAGAACTCTCCCAAGTGTCCATTGCTCAGGAGTGAGCCTCGGAGGTGAACGTTGACAGGCCACTCAGCTTTAGGCAGCATTGAATCTAATGCCAATCATGTCCCCATACCATGCACTTTCCAACAGAGGAATCAAACCAATGACTTTCCTGATCCGTGCCTTAGTCCCACATTCCTGAGCCTTTGGGGGTTCATCAATGCACCACTAGGAACCAGCCTTTGGCTCAGTGGGTTTCTTAACATTTTAAAATATACTTTATTTCATAAAATTTAAAGATACACACAGTTCAATTTAAAAAGACACAATTTCAAGCAATATAGTTTGAACCAATACAATGCAGATCGTACAGACTATGATCTCGTTCGGAGCTCCGGACGGTCCCGGGGAGCGGGGGCCGGAGCTCCGGACGGTCCCGGGGAGCGGGGGCCGGAGCTCCGGACGGTCCCGGGGAGCGGGGGCCGGAGCTCCGGACGGTCCCGGGGAGAGGAGACCGGAGCTCCAGACGGTCCCGGGGAGAGGAGACCGGAGCTCCAGACGGTCCCGGGGAGCGGGGGCCGGAGCTCCGGACGGTCCCGGGGAGCGGAGGCCGGAGCTCCGGCTCTGAATTCTGGGCTGACATCCAGCGAGATACTCGTGTTCGGTGGGGGTGGATGGCCCCTCCCCTTCCCCTCCGCCAACCCTCTCGTTGTTTAGTCACCAACAAAAAAACTTGCGTTTATATGGCGCCTTTATAAATGCTGCATGACCTCAGGACCACCCAAAGCACTTTACAGCCAAATACTTTTGAAGAGTGCTGCACTGTCAGAGGTGCCGTCTTTTGGATGAGATGTTAAATCGAGGACCCGTCTGCCCTCTCAGGTGGACATAAAAGATCCCATGGCCACCCTTTCAAGAAGAGCAGGGGAGTTCTCCCCGGTGTCCTGGCCAATATTTATCCCTCAGCCAACACCTAACACGGACGAACTGGTCATTATCTCATTGCTGTTTGTGGGATCTTGCTGTGTGCAATTTTGCTGCTGGGTATCCTACATTACAACAGTGACTACACTTCAAAAGTACTTCATTGGCTGTAAAGCACTTTGGGATGTCCTGAGGTTGTGAAAGGCGCTATATAAATGCAAGCCCTTCCTTTTACACTTTCACACGAAATAGCGAAATTTTCACAAGCAAATTTAAAATGTCACCCATAGCAACCAGAGGGACTTTTACTGCACGTGTACAACCGTCTGCTGCGGCTCTGAGGCGAAGATATTATAGAACATGGAAAATAAGGACCTTCCTTGTCTGGATTTGGACAGATGAGATGGTGTGGTGATATTCTGGGCGTGGCCAAGTGCGAATGCATTTTGCACCACAGCGGTCAAATCTGTATGAATTTTAGTTTCCTATCTTTCTCTAGGCTCCTCCCGAGTGTGCAGATAATGTGCAGAGAGGAACGAGGTCAGGCAGATCATGGCTGATCTTCAACCTCAACTGAGGACTTCATCGTTCTCTCTCTCTCTCTCTCTCTCTGGCTCTTTCGGTTTCTCACTCTGTCCTTCTATCTGTCTCCTTTTACCAACACTCTGCCTTATCTCTCCTTCTACCCGTGTTCTTTCTCTCCCTTGCAGTCGTTCGTTAGTGCTTTCCCAGTAGTCTACCTCAAAGCATTCTCTCTATCCTAGCTCCCTGTGTCTCAGCTTTTAGCACACTCTCTCAGTCCTCTGCCTTACTCCTCTCTCTCGCCTCTGAGACAGAAGGTCATGGGTTCATAGACCCACTCTAGATACTTGAGCACAAAATCTAGGTTGACACTCCCATTGCAGTACTGAAGGGGTGCTGCACTGTCAGAGGTGCCGTCTTTCGGATGAGACATTAAGCCGAGGCCCCGTCTGCCCTCTCAGGTGGACGTAACAGATAAGAACATAAGAAATAGGAGCAGCAGTAGGCCAATCAGCCCCTCGAGCCTGCTCCGCCATTCAATAAGATCATGGCTGATCTGATCCTAACCTCAAATTTCCTGCCCGCTCCCCGTAACCCCGAATTCCCTTTACTTCTAGGAAACTGTCCATTTCTGTTTTAAATTTATTTAATGATGTAGCTTCCACAGCTTCCTGGGGCAGCAAATTCCACAGACCTACTACCCTCTGAGTGAAGAAGTTTCTCCTCATCTCAGTTTTGAAAGAGCAGCCCCTTATTCTAAGATTATGCCCCTTAGTTCTAGTTTCACCCATCCTTGGGAACATCCTTACCGCACCCACCCGATCAAGCCCCTTCACAATCTTGTATGTTTCAATAAGATCCCATGGCATTATTCGAAGAAGAGCAGGGGGAGTTCTCCCCGGTGTCCTGGCCAATATTTATCCATCAACCAACATCACTTAAAACAGATTATCTGGTTACTTTCACATTGCTGTTTAAGGGGAAACTAGTTAAGTACACGCAGGAGAAAGGAATAGAAGGATGTGCTGATAGGGTGAGATGAAGTAGGGAGGGAGCAGGCTCGTGTGGAGCATAAACACCGGCACAGACCCGTTGGGCTGAATGGCCTGTTTCTGTGCTGTAAATTCTATGATACACAGACAGGAGAGGGGAGGATGGTTTGTAAGCCTCTCCCAAATGGTGGTTAAAATAAACCAACCTTTGACCTGTAGGTTCAGTGGGCAACAGAATTGGAGGGACCAGCTGTTCAATCAGTGGAAATGTTACTCAGCTTAAGTATTTTGCTCAGAGCCCTTATTTCTGATTGACGGTGAACTCTAAAACCCATCATTAATGCACAATAGCTACAGGCTTTAACCAAATTATTATAATTATGCAAATTATTATAATTATTTTAAGTTTAAAATTGTTTTATAATAACTATAAGGAACCAGGAATTGGGGGCTGTCAAAGTTAAAATATTACTATCGCTCAATCACATTAATTTAGTGAATGTGAGCATTACTTGTACAATGGTAACGTTTGTTTACTGGGAATTTTTTTTTTTATTAATGCACAAATCTCATTGGCCGCTATTTTGTAGGTTAAAATGCCTCTGGCGACAGTTTCAGCCAATGGCTATGAGCTACATGATGTCAATTAGAGTGAGTTACAAGCAGATTGGAGTGTGTTATATATACAGGATAATACCCAGAATACACATTCATATATAACACGCCGTGTGTTACACAAGCTGTCAGTGGGTATCCCTCTCGCCTCTGAGTCAGAAGGTTGTGGGTTCGAGTCCCACTCCAGATACTTGCGCACGTAATCCAGGCTGACACTCCCAGGGCAGTACTGAGGGAGCGCTGCACTGTCGGAGGGTCAGTACTGAGGGAGTGCCTCACTGTCGGAGGGGCGGTACTGAGGGAGCGCCGCACTGTCGGAGGGGCGGTACTGAGGGAGCGCCGCACTGTCGGAGGGGCGGTACTGAGGGAGCGCCGCACTGTCGGAGGGGCGGTACTGAGGGAGCGCCGCACTGTCGGAGGGGCGGTACTGAGGGAGCGCCGCACTGTCGGAGGGGCAGTACTGAGGGAGCGCCGCACTGTCGGAGGGGCAGTACTGAGGGAGCGCCGCACTGTCGGAGGGGCAGTACTGAGGGAGCGCCGCACTGTCGGAGGGTCAGTACTGAGGGAGTGCCGCACTGTCGGAGGGGCAGTACTGAGGGAGCGCCGCACTGTCGGAGGGGCAGTACTGAGGGAGCGCCGCACTGTCGGAGGGGCAGTACTGAGGGAGCGCTGCACTGTCGGAAAATGTCGTCTTTCTGATGAGTTGTTAAACCAAGGCCCCATCTGCCCTCTAAGGTGGATGCAAAAGATCCCACAGAACTTATTCCAAGAAGAGCAGGGGGAGTTCTCCCCGGTGTCCTGACCAATATTTATCCTTCAACCAACATCACTAAAACAGATTATCTGGTTACTTTCACATTCCTGTTTGTGGGATCTTGCTGTGTACAAATTGGCTGCCGCGTTTCCATCATTACAACAGTGACTACACTTCAAAAGTACTACGCCTTACGTTTCTCTCTGAATTACTGGGAGATAATGTCCCTCTACATCTCTCTGGGAAATGGGGACTATTACTTTAAATTAAAATCTAACAGAAGCACAAAGAGGCCCAAGTTCAAACTAGTAAAAAGTAAATTTAGTACAAATCTCATAACATCCACCAGCACAATTGCCACAACACACTACTGAGCAGAAAAGCCCCCAATATAAGAAAGTTTAAAGAATTAAATAATTCACAATAATATCATTAATCAGGGAACTGATCTTAGACAGGATGAGATTAGTGATCACTGTGAGCATGGTTTGATCAGAGAAAATCAGCACTTTTATTTAAATTTTATATCTATTTTTCCTTCCCTGGACTAGCATCCCCTTACATGCGTGTCTTTCAAGTTTATTTAATTATAATTTCCCGCTGCTGCCAGGGACCTTTTATTTAATTTTAAATTTAGTTAACGTTACTTAAGCTGCTGCTGCCACTCCAGGCCATGGGCCTCTCAGCTTCCCGTCAATTGACCCCACCTGGGATTGCAGTGAAACTCGGACCACTCGCTCTCCCCCCACTCCTACCCGCCCCCATTCTACCCCACCCGGCCCACCCACCCGCCCTCCTCTGCCCCCCAAACCACCCACACCTAGGCCCAACCGCTCCCCCCACTTCCCCCGCCCCCTTCCCCCCAACCCACCCACCCCCCTCCCTTCTTCTCCCCCCCGGACCACACGGCCCCCACTTTCCCCCCTGGACCACTCGCCTCCCTCTCTCCCTCACCTTGGACCACCCGTACCCCCTTTCTCTCCGCCCAGCCCATCCACCCTCACCTCTCTCCCCCGGCGCACCCATCCCCTCTCTCCCCCGACCCACCCATCGCACTCTCTCTGCCTGGCCCACCCACCCCCTTCTCTTGATCCCGCCTCTCTCCCCCCGGACCACTCACACCCCACTCAGCCCCCCTCTCTCCCCTCCAGCTCACCCCTCCCCCCCTCCACTCCAGCCCACACATCACTTCTATCTCTGGCCAGACCACTCATGCCCCTCTCTCTCCGTCCGGACCACTCGCGCCCCCCCTCTCCCAATGCCCGGACCACTCGCGCCCCCCCTCCCCCAATGCCCGGACCACTCGCGCCCCCCCCCTCCCCCAATGCCCGGACCACTCGCCCCCACCCCTCTCTCTGCCTGGACCACTTGCTCCCCGTTCTCTCCCCACCCGGACTACTTGCCCCCCACTCTCACCAGCCGGACCACTCACCCCCCTCTCTCCTCCCCTCCCCGGACCACTCACCCCCCCCTCTCTCCTCCCCTCCCCGGACCACTCACCCCCCTCTCTCCTCCCCTCCCTGGACCACTCGCCCCCTCTCTCCCCCTGCGATGCCCCACCTTCCCACGTGCGATCAGAAAGCGAACAGATGCTTTATTACCCGATTAGATAATTCTCGACTGTCAGTCACGCAGTTTTTTTTCTCCATCTCCAATATTTTTACAACTAATGAGCGAAAATGTTCAAAGAAATTGAAAATAAAACACCACTTTTTATTGCCCTATGGTTTTTCTCCCATGTTTTTGCCCGCAACAGTGTCCTGAAGATTGATATTTAATTCCTGGAGACTCCAGGCCAATCCTGGAGGGTTGGCGACCCTATTCCTGATTGATTTCAATGGAAGAAAAAAGAACGGGAATGATATAGAACGAGTTGCCGACTCACTATTGCCTGTTTTACACCATTGCACAAAGGCAAAATCCACGTGTGTGTGTGTGTGTGTGTGTGTGTGTGTGAGAGAGTGAGTGAGCGAGCGAGCCAGAGATGCATCACAGCAGTCAAAATCATGAAAGGTTCTAACAGCGTAAATAAGGAGAAACTGTTTCCAGTGGCAGGAGGATTGGTGACCAGAGGGCACAGGGTTAAGGTAATTGGCAAAAGAACATGAGGATAAATGAGGAAACATTTTTTTTAACGCAGTGAGTTGTTCTGATCTGGAACGCGCTGCCTGAAAGGGCGGTGGAAGCAGATTCAATAATAACTTTCAAAAGGGAATTGGATAAATACTTGAAGGGAAAAAAATGTGCAGGGTTATGGGGAAAGAGCAGGGGAGTGGGACTAACTGGATAGCTCTTTCAAGGAGCCGGCACAGGCACAATGGGCTGAATGGCCTCCTTCTGTACCTGCTATGATACTATGAGGTGCAGTTTCCACTCTGCACCAGTGGAACATTAATACCCACAGTGCATTATGACAACCAATTGGGCAATTTACAAACCGAGAAGGCCTAATGTGACTCCGAAGGGAACGGGAGCAAGAGTAACCCTCCTCCCGGAGATCTCACTCACCGCACTCCGGGTGTCTTGCCAGATTTGGGTGGACCGATGCCAGACTCACACTGAATTTGCAAAGATGTGGAGATGCCGGTGATGCAAAGTAACTGTAGCAACAGCACCACAGTCTAACCAGTTCGCACCCACACCACAGTTGTTGTGTAAATGTATCCTTTGTCCTCAAACACCAAGGCTATCTTGTGAAACACAGTTGAAGGCTGCCCCTCTGAGAGAAACGTACTCCACATAGGCAGCACATCAATGGCTAACTCCATTCATCGACACACTCCTAATGTCACGGTGTACTCTGCTTTTCAGGAGGTGACATGGAATGGATCCACTTGTGAACGCACGGGATAATCTCAAACATCCCCATTCCACAGCAACCCTCTCATCGTAATGGGTGAAATGGTTTGAGAGTTGCCAATATTATTGCAAAAGAGATTTGCTTCTTGAATTACAGGAAAGACCATTTTCAAGGTGTATTCGAGACACTGCCTGATACTAAAGGTGCTGCGGACTAAGTAACGGCCTTCTGCTACAGACACCCAACCAAGCAGGACATGGCATGTGCCTTGAAGAGTTCTTCACAGGCTGCAAGAAAATGGCCTTGCACTCACGTGTCAAAGTGGTAAGGAACATCTAGAATGTTCTCACCCGGTCTTCATAAAGCAGGGAATGCAACCAGACTCCAGGGAGGTCAATGCAAGTCACAATGCCAAACGTCCCACTCAATGGCCCAGAAACCTGCAATCCTCTACATGTGGTTACTTGCTGTCGATGTTTTATTCCCAATCTGGCTACAAACACACATCCATTAATGAGAGCTATCAGTTACTGGAGTATCTGTAAATTACAGACACCTTAGGGACTGGAATCAGCTGTCCCTTTTTTTTTTGCAGGTGTCCTTATTTTCAAAATGCCCATTGTAGGTGCTGTAAAAACGTTCATTAGAATGGGGAGTTCTTCACCCAGCCTGGGATCAAGCCACGCAAGCATTCAATCCCAGAGATAGGGTAGTTTCACTGCCACTATGGATGCTGGGTAAAGAGCTCCCCCATTCCACAAAAAGCTGTTTCTTTCACAAAACCCGCTGCTGCCTCGCGCTGACCTGCAGGTCCCGTGTTTTAAGTTGTGAAAGGTATTTGGTGCATTGCAGGCTGTCCGTAGTTCCTACTTTGCGAGGGCGCGTGGTTTCAGACTGCCTCTTGTACATTTTACCGTGTAGGTTATTTGGGACTGTCAAGCAGAGTCTGTTTTTTTGGGAAGTGTTTATACAGGTTTCACTGTATCTTCAAGAGAAGAGAGAAAGCTGATCATGTCCAACTTCCTTCAGAACAAGCAGTTGCTGTCCAGTCACAGTGATGCCTTATTTTGACACTCCTGATGCCAGTCCTGTGGCCTTAGGGACTGTCCTTATGCAAAAAGCCAAACTTCGTGCAAACAGACTTATCAGGAGTTTACTCAGTCCCTCAGAGCGATGAAAGAAGGAAAGAACTTGCATTTATATAGCGCCTTTCACAACCTCAGGATGTACCAAAGCGTTTTACAGCCAATGAAGTACTTTTGAAGTGTAGTCACTGTTGTAATGTAGGAAACGCAGCAGCCAATTTGTGCACAGCAAGATCCCACAAACAGCAATGTGATAATGATCAGATAATCAGTTTCAAGTGATGTTGGTTGAGGGATAAATGTTGGCTCAGGACACCGGGGAGAACTCCCCTGCTCTTCTCCGAAATAGTAGCCATGGGAACTTTTACATCCACCTGAGAGGGCAGACGGGGCCTCGGTTTAACGTCTCATCCGAAAGACGGCACCTCCTCAGTGCTGCCCTGAAATGCCAGCTTAGATTATGTGCCCAAGAGCTGCAGTGGGACTTGAACCTATGACGCTCCGATGCAGAGGCGAGGGTCAAGACATCAGAACCATCCAGTCCTTGTGCTCAGATCACACATGCACGCTTTCCACATGGACAAGCAATGTGAAGTCCCGTTCACCCATCACCCCCGTACTCACTGACCTGCACCGGCTGCCCGCCCGACAACGCCTTGATTTTAAAATTCTAGTCTTCAAATCCCTTCATGGCCTCACCCCTCCCTATCTCTGTAACCTCCTCCAGCCCTACAACCCTTCAAGATCTCTGCGCTCCTCCAATTCTGGCTTCCTGCGCATCGCCGATTTCCTTCGCTCCATCATTGACGGCCGTGCCTTCAGCTGCCTGGGCCCTGAGCTCTGGAATTCCCTCCCTAAACCCCTCCGCCTCTCTCTCCTCCTTTAAGACGCTCCTTAAAACCTCCCTCTTTGACCAAGCTTTTGGTCACCTGTCCTAATATCTCCTTATGCGGCTCGGTGTCAAATTTTGTTTGATAATCGCTCCTGTGAAGCGCCTTGGGATGTTTTACTACGTTAAAGATGCTATACAAATGCAAGTTATTGTTGTTGTTGGGTACTAACACTGGCTGAGTGATCCAATGATAGAGAGAAGGGAGGGGAAGCAGCCTGGGTTCCCTTTTCTGTAAATACACAGTGAGCTGTGCTGAAAGGTTTTAAGCACCTGGTTATCAGGTGAGGTCAGAGTCAGTCTTGGCACCCGATGCCCCCCTCCCATCCCACAAATATTCTGGCAACGCTCACTGCACAGGCTCGTGATTTGAGAACGGTCTCTCGATGAAGGTGCTGTGGGGGGAGGAGAGCTGGCAATGCCCGTGGGGACCATACCCCAGCCGGGGATCGGTGCCTTCGGAGAGGGGATGGGGAGAAAACTGAGAAATATTTTAAGCAAAAACAATGTCGCACGCCTGAAACAAGGAAGAGAGGATGTTGCAGACGTTTGGGATTCGATAACTAGAATCGAGGCCTGCTAACTGAAGGTAAAGTGTGTGAAGCTTTTATTTTTTATTATTTGAGGCACATACTGTACACTGAATTAAACAAACAAGGAGAGGGCATTTCAGGATAAATGGCTCAGCAAGTCCGTCCAAAACAAAAAAAAAAAAATCTGGCACAAATGATTTTATCGGCATTTGCCTGGAGCCAATTTAAAAGCAGAGAACGGCTAATTGAAGAGTCCTGTAGACGTGGCTCAGCTAAACAGCAGTGATGCTGACTGTTCACCTGCCAAAGGAGAAATCCTGATAGCAGGTTAAACGTACAACAGACAGCTGACTGGGCGGCGTGAAGGGAATTTTATTTTCTCTCTCTCTCTCTCTGTCTGTCTCTCTGTCTGTCTCTCTCTCTCTCTCTCCCCATCAGCGGCCATTTTGAGACTCCAGAGAAATCTGTGCACTGAGCAAAATGTCTGCCGTTGGCCCCGTCAACTCTCAACGTCTTAGGAAACAGCGCTGTGTGCTGGCTGAGGGCTCAGAGACCATCTTACGATCACCACCTCAGTCACAGATATCTGTGCTATTATGCAAATCAGAGTTAACCCTTTCAGTCCTTTGCCCAGTTAAACTTGTATCGATTCTTGATTGGACCGCACTTGGGGTACTGTGCACAGTTCTGGTCTCCATGTTATAGAAAGGAATATGGAGGCACTAGGATGATACCAGAGCTGAGAGGAGATAACTATCAGGAAAGACTGAACGGGCTGGGGCTCTTTTCACCAGAAAAGAGAAGGCTGAGGGGTGACCTGACAGAGGTCTTTTAAATTATGAAAGGGTTCGATAGGGTAGAGATAGAGAAAATGTTTCCACTTGTGGGGGAGACCAAAACTAGGGGCCATAAATATAAGAGAGTCACTAATAAATCCAATAAGGAATTCAGGAGAAACTTCTTTACCCAGAGAGTGGTGAGAATGTGGAACTCGCTACCACAAGGAGTACATGAGGGAGAAAGGAATAGAAGGATATGCTGATAGGGTTAGATCAAGTAGGGAGGGAGGAGGCTCATGTGGAGCATGAACACCCGCACAGACCTGTTGGGCCGAATGGCCTGTTTCTGTGTCGTACATTCTATGTAATTCTATGTAACCGGCCAGAGGGGCTGCATGGCCTGCTCCTGATCCTATGTTCCATCACCAAAAGGATGGTTTTCTGCACCAGAGTCCCACCTTAACCCAGCCACCACCACAACAATGTCCATTTATATAGCGCCTTTAAAATAGTAAAACGTTCCAAGGCGCTTCACAGGAGCGATCATCAAACAAAATTTGACACCGAGCCACATAGAGTCATAGAATCATAGAAGTTTACAACATGGAAACAGGCCCTTCGGCCCAACATGTCCATGTCGCCCAGTTTATACCACTAAGCTAGTCCCAATTGCCTGCACTTGGCCCAATAGAATCATAGAAGTTTACAACATGGAAACAGGAAACATAAGGAGATATTAGGACAGGTGACCAAAACCTTGGTCAAAGAGGTAGGTTTTAAGGAGAGTCTTAAAGGAGGAGAGAGAGGCAGAGAGGTTTAGGGAGGAAATTCCAGAGCTTAGGGCCTAGGCAGCTGAAGGCACGGCCGCCAATGATGAAGCTGAAAATTGCTCTTCAGCTGTTTTACGCCCGTGTTCCTCGGCATTAATGAGTTATTTGATGCTTGTGGTCTTTTTATCTCCCGTTAACTTCTCTTGCCAATGGCTGTGCTTCAGACTGGACGACTGTCCCGGGGACAGAAGCTCACCAGTCCCTTACCTCAGTGCCCAAACTTCAGCTGCTTTACACTGGTGCTCCTCTAGGTTGGGTTCCTGGAGATCGATGTCTGTGAGACCAGCTACCCCTGGAATGTACACAACAGAATCCTGCTCCGTTACCCCTTCAGCACAGAGAATCCGGGTCTATGATGAGCTCCCTGGGATTGGAGAGCCGGAACTGGGAACGCAAATACTGGGAGTGGCTCACAGACACTGGTCCTCCAAAATCTGACCGAGTCGAGCGTCAGTATAAGGTTAATGTTAACTGCGCAAGCCTTGGTGCTGAGCGTAACTGGGCTATTCACCTGTGGGAGCCATTGTAGCTGAGCCAGGCCCTGTGCCTGTCTGGCATTTTTAACATATTTGACCCTGAGCTGAGCTTCCGACCCCATATCCTCTCCATCACCAAGACCGCCTACTTCCGCCTCTGTAACATCGCCCGTCTCCGTCCCTGCCTCAGCTCACCTGCTGCTGAAACAGTCATCCGTGCCTTTGTAACCTCCAGACTCGACTATTCCAATGCTCTCCTGGCTGACCTCCCAACTTGCACACTCTGTAAACTTGAGTATCCTAACTCACACCAAGTCCTGTTCACCCATCACCCCCTGTGCTCGCTGACCTACATTGGCTCCCGGTCCGGCAATGCCTCGATTTTAAAATTCTCATCCTTGTTTTCGAATCCCTCCATGGCCCTCGCCCCTCCCTATCTCTGTAACCTCCTCCAGCCCTACAACCCTCTGAGATCTCTGCGCTCCTCCAATTCTGACCTCTTGCGCAGCCCCGATTTTAATCGCTCCACAATTGGCGGCCGTGCCTTCAGCTGCCTCGGCGCCCAGCTCTGGAATTCCCTCCCTAAACCTCTCCGCCTCTCTACCTCCTTCTCCTCCTTAAAACCTCTCTCTTTGACCGAGCTCTTGGTCACCTGTCCTAATATCTCCTTATGTGGCTCGGTGTCAAATTTTGTTCGATAATCGCTCCTGTGAAGCGCCTTGGGACGTTTTTACTACGTTAAAAGGCGCTGTATAAACGCAAGTTGTTGTTGTTGGCACGCAGGTACCTGCTGGAGAGCAATCAGGAACTCCGGAACCCTGCCTGACTTTTCCTTCTCATTGTATTATTTCCACTGACGAGTCTACACGCTGTTTGACCTCTGCGACGAAAGGGAACATTCCAGATGGAGGTTTTGGACTCCTTGCCGCGTTTTTAATCCAGCTCCGACCAGGTTAGAGCCCAGGAACGGAGAGGAGGGGTCATGTCTTTCAAACCCAAATAAACTCAATTGAGGATGACAACCTTGGGCACACAGCAAACAGGAACTGCCTTTCATGAGAGATCGCTGATTAATGCTTAACTCGGTTTCACGGTACAGTACTTTTGCAAGGCCGAGACACAGACTACTCACAAAGGTTTTATGTTCTGGCCTCTGTAAATACCGTTCTGATTTAATAAGAATGTTTTATAAGCCCCCTCTTCGCCTTGTACATTTTGGGTTTTTTTTTAAATATATTGCCTGATCCCACAGCCAGGGTGGGGACATCTGTTTTATCATTTACACTGAGAGGACTTGTTGCGTTGTAAACTCTTCACGCAGTGCACCACCTCATCAACTTTGAACAAAGCTTCTCTTCTTTCCCTCAGCTATTATATCTCGCTCTCTGTGTATCCTCATGTCCCCCCTTTCCAATAGCGGGGTGGGCTTCAACAGCAAGAACAATGTCGGGAGGCAAGCCGTGATACCTTCCACCCTCTGTAAACTTCAGCTCATCCAAAGCTCTGCTGCCCGGATCCTCACTCGCACCCAAGTCCCGTTCACCCATCACCTCCTGTGCTCTCTGACCTACATTGGCTCCCGGTCCGGCGATGCGTCAATTTTAAGATTCTCATCCTTGTTTTCAAATCCCTCCATGGAGTCGCCCCCCTCCCTATCTCTGTAACCTCCTCCAGCCCTACAACCCTCCGAGATCTCTGCGCTCCTCCAATTCTTGCCTCTTGCGCATTTCCGCTTTCATCGCTCCACCATTGGTGGCCGTGCCTTCAGCTGCCAGGGCCCAAAGCTCTCCAATTCCCTCCCTACCCCTCACTCCTCCTTTAAGACACTCCTAAAAACCCACCTCACCTGTCCTAATATCTCCTTATGTGGCTCAGTGTCAAATTTTGTTTCATAATCGCTCCTGTGAAGCACCTTGGGACGTTTCACTGTGTTAAAGGCGCTATATAAATGCAAGATGTTGTTGGGAGCCATCGGAAGCGCAGAAACCATCTCAGGAGGTGGGGGAGGTGTCACTGAGTGCCTCCAACAATGATGGACAGTAACTCTCCTGCTGGAGGCACCGTAGTTGGTTGCTCCACTTTGGGGTTTGTCACAGATGAGGGGACCGCTGGCATTTATATAGCACCTTTCACGACTTCAAGACGTCCCAAAGTGCTTAACAGCCAATGAATTACTTTTGAAGCGTAGCCACTGTTGTAACGCTGACAGACAATTTAAGCACAGCAAGCTCCCACAAACAGCAATGAGATAGACGGCCTGTTAATCTGTTTTTTTTTTGTGATATTGGTTGAGGGATAAATATTGGCCAGGATGCCGGGAGAACTCCCCGCTCTTCTTCGGATTAGTGCCGTGGGCTCTGAGAGGGCAGGCAAGTCCTCGGTTTAACATCTCATCTGAAAGACGGCACCTCCGACAGTGCAGCACTCCCTCAGTACTAGCACTGGAGGGTCAGCCTGGATTTTTGTGCTCAAGCCTCTGTAGTGGGACTGCCTCACCATTGCAAAAACATTGCAAAACCGCAGGTGTCCCACTGCTGCCGAGTCCAGCCCAGGGTTTGAACATGAACTGACCGATACCATCGTTCCAAAAATATAGAGAGAGCATCAAAAACACTCCACTCATTCGTGGTTTGTTTTGATTTTAATACGGTAATAACAGGTGGACGATGCGCTGGTTAGACGTGGAGTAATAAGAGGAAGGTGAGTATAAAACAGCTGTCACGTTCCGCTGCGTAGATTGCTCGTTTGTAGAGACATTAGACTGTTGATTGGATCACTGGATCTGGCAATTCCACACTGAGCGGCTCCTCCAAATTACCCTCCTCCCTGTTTGTGTGTAGAACAGCCAATCCTTTGCAAAGACCAAAACTAGACAGTGGGCAATATTAGGGGTCGCCAACCCTCCAGGTTTGTCCTGAAGTCTCCAGGAATTAAAGATTAATCTCCAGGACACCACTGTGAGCAAAAACCCGGGAGAAAGCTCATAGGGGCATTAAAAAACTGTGTGGTTTTTTTTCATTTTCTTTGAACGCAATAGTTTATTAGTTATAAAAATATTGGCAATGGGAAAAATGTCTGTTTGACTGACAGTCAAGATTCATCCAATCAGGTAATGAAGAGTCTGTTCGCTGTCCAATTGGCCATGGGAAGGCGGGCGCCCTGAGGATGGGCATGTTGAGCGACCAATGGCAGGAGCGTGGGGGTGGGGCAGTTGGAGGTGGGAGGTCATGCGATGAAACCTCCAAGAATACATCCAAAAAAACAACAACTTGCATTTATATAGCGCCTTTAACATAGTAAAATGTCCCAAGGCGCTTCACAGGAGCGTAATCAGACAAAATTTGACACCGAGCCACACAAGGAGAAATTAGGACAGGCTTGGTCAAAGTGATAGGTTTTAAGGAGCGTCTTAAAGGAGGAGCGAGAGGTAGAGAGGCGGAGAGGTTCAGGGAGGGAATTCCAGAGCTTAGGGCCGAGGCAGCTGAAGGCACGGCCACCAATAGTGGGCTAATGAAAATCGAGGATGTGCAAGAGGCCAGAATTGGAGGAATGCAAAGATCTCGGAGGGCTGTAGGGCTGGAGGAGCCAACCAGAGTTGGTAACCCTAGGCAAGACAGGCTGAGTACTGAGGGTTGTTCTGCTGATATATAAAGGTCATTGCGCCCCAAAAAGTAATTCATTGTGTGAAGAGTGATAAGTTGATTTCTATTATATATATATATATATATATGTGTGTCAGCCGTGGTAGCACTTTCGGCTCCGAGTCAGGAGGTTGTGGGTTCAAGTCCCACTCCAGAGACCGGAGCGCAGAATCTAGGCTGACACTCCCAGTGCAGTACTGAGTGATGCATTTTGGTAGATCGAATCGGGCCAGGACCTACTCCGTTAATGGTAGGGCGTTGGGGAGAGTTACAGAACAAAGAGATCTAGGAGTACAGGTTCATAGCTCCTTGAAAGTGGAGTCACAGGTGGATAGGGTGGTGAAGAAGGCATTCAGCATGCTTGGTTTCATTGGTCAGAACATTGAATACAGGAGTTGGGATGTCTTGTTGAAGTTGTACAAGACATTAGTAAGGCCACACTTGGAATACTGTGTACAGTTCTGGTCACCCTATTATCGAAAGGATATTATTAAACTAGAAAGAGTGCAGAAAAGATTTACTAGGATGCTACCGGGGACTTGATGGTTTGACTTATAGGGAGAGGTTGGATAGACTGAGACTTTTTTCCTTGGAGAGTAGGAGGTTTAGGGGTGATCTTATAGAAGTCTATAAAATAATGAGGGGCATAGATAAGGTAGATTGTCAAAATCTTTTCCCAAAGGTAGGGGAGTCTATAACGAGGGGGCATAGATTTAAGGTGAGAGGGGAGAGATACAAAAGGGTCCAGAGGGGCAATTTTTTCACTCAAAGGGTGGTGAGTGTCTGGAACGAGCTGCCAGAGGCAGTAGTAGAGGCGGGTACAATTTTGTCTTTTAAAAAGCATTTGGACAGTTACATGGGTAAGATGGGTATCGAGGGATATGGGCCAAGTGCAGGCAATTGGGACTAGCTTAGTGGTATAAACTGGGCAACATGGACATGTTGGGCCGAAGGGCCTGTTTCCACGTTGTAAACTTCTATGATTCTATGTCGGAGGTGTCGTCTTTCAGATGAGATGTTAAACCGAGGCCCCCGTCTGTCCTCTCGGGTGGATGTAAAAGATCCCACCGCACTATTTCGAAGAAGAGCAGGGGAGTTCTCCCCGGTGTCCTGCACAATATTTATCCCTCATCCGACATCGCTAAAAACAGATGATCTGGTCATTACCTCATTGCTGTCTGTAGGAACTTTCTGTGCACAAATTGGCTGCTGCATTTCCAACATTACAACAGTGACTACACTTCAAAAAGTACTTAATTGGTTGTAAAGTGCTTTCGGACGTCCTGAGGTTGTGACAGGCGCTATAGAAATGCAAGTTCTTATATAAACGCGTTATTTATTATTTCATAATGAAAATTCATGTAAAGCTTCAGTAACTGACACCCCTACTTCGTGAGGCATGGAAGTGGAAAGTTCAAACTTAAAACCCTATACAGTTAGCATCTATTTAAACTTTAGAGATTTCCAGCCTATCTAATGCAAGACCAGTAAGTGGCAACTGTGGGGCAAGGAGGAGGGGGTTTGAAAAAATCCTTAATGCTTCCCAACAACAACCCAGGTCTGAGACACACTGTGTGGGGAACCATGTCCCACATCATAAAACACAAGACAACACACAACGAGCAGCGAAGCATGCAGGCAGATCACCTAAGGCCCAGGTCCTACCATCACAACCTGTGTAGTAGTGTTATCAAATATTGAATTCCCTTACATCCCTCTTCTTCCTACTCAGTCCCGCTGAGATTGGGAATTCAGTGGGAGGGAATCATGACCCTGGAACTTACCGCTCCTCATCACAACTCATTAGCACACTGGAATCCTACGCGATTGAGCAGGTGAAGGTAGGGGGTTCTTTCAGATTTATGTCATGTTTGTAGCACTTAGAGAGGAACAGGCTAGCAAGCGCTGCCTACAAAGTAACTAATGACAGGTCTCCACAAATACAGCCAGAGCTCCCAGGAGTGATTGCTATCCAGTGACCCGATGTGTGGACATCAGATGAAAGAAAGGACTTACATTTATGTCGAGATCTCAGGATGTCCCAAAGCGCTTCACAAAGCCAATGAATTACTTATGAAGTGCAGTCACTGTTGTAATGTAGGCAAACGCAGTAGCCACTTTTGTACACAGCAAGGTCCCACAAACAGCAATGAGATAAATGACTAGATTATCTATTTTTGGTGGTACTGGGATAAATATTGGCCACAACACCAAGGAGAACTCCCCTGCTCTTCTTCGAATAGTGCCATGGGATCTTTTACATCCACCTGAGAGAGCAGACAAGGCCTCGGTTTAAGGTCTCATTCGAAAGACGACAGCTCAGCACTCCCTCGGTACTGCACTGGGAGTGTCAGCCTAGATTATATGCTCAATCTCTGGAGTGGGACTTGAACCCACGACCTTCTGACTCAGGGGCACGAGTGCTACCCACTGAGCCAAGGCTGACACCTTGAAGAAGGAAGCAGATTAGGACATGGATGTGATGCCCCTCATGACAAAATAACTCAGTGACACTCACTGTTTGGACTCACACGTGGCAAGAATGGCTATTTGGCTGATGTGCCAGTAGGAGCCTGTATCCCAATGAGAATTGGTGCGTTCGAGAGAGGCAGGCAGAAAAACAAATTAATAACTGGAGGCAGCCCGTGCATCTGGGCTGTGTACCAACACAAAAAAAAACACAAGAAGTTCGAGAGTCAGGATTATGCGAGAAGGAGTGAAACTGCAACAGACAAAAATAAAAGAAATGAATCCCAGAAGTACAGAGTGGAACCAGAGAGATGTGTTGGAGCATTGGTCGGGGTCGTGGGGGGGGGGGCATTGGAGAGAAAGGAGTGGATTCAGACGAGATTTTAAGTGGGATTTAAATCACTCGACAACAGGAGCCAGGGCTCCACTGCTAGGGAGAGAGCTCCTGAAATGAATGGTCGATATAAAAGAGGAGTGCTTGAGGGGTCTGGTGTGACAGCAGGGATAGAGTAATCACGGAGAGTGAGAGACTGTGTGATTAAAGCCAAGGGGAAGCAGTGGTCACAGGGGATCGGAAAGCAGCTATTTACAATTTTACAGCATTTCAGCAGACAGGGATAGAAATCAAGCTTCGAGTAATAATGTCCATTACCTTCCCCCAAAGACAGCAAACGGCTAAAACTAACAATGGAAAATTACCCCTGACTGTGGATTTGCTGAGGATTTAAGGCTTTTACTGAGGTTTTTTTTATATATGCGATCAAATAAAATTATTGCCACGTACCTTTGTAGATACTCCACTGACTGCACCTCATCTAGTACATCCACTGAGAGCGGGTCTGTGTGGGAACGAACTATACCGGCCAACAGCCCCCCGCCCCGGCATGAGCTGAATTGACTGATCTTAACCGGGGCGAAGGTGCAGCTGCCGCGATTGGCCTCATTATCCATGGTCCAGAAGGGGAAAATCAGCCAGGGTTTCCACTCCTGATCATGATCCAATCCTCCCAGCCCCCCCTCCCACCCCCCCCCCCCCCCCCCACCTCCTCGCCCCCCACCCCCAACCTGGAAGCTGTATGTGAAGACCGATCAGCCATGGCTGCGATACCATCCATGATTGGAAAGAAAGCAAACAAGAAAAGACTTGCACTTCCAGAGCGCCTTTCATGACCTCACAACGTTGCAAAGCGCTTTACAGCCAATGAAGTATTTTTGAAGTGTAGTCACTGTTGTAATCTAGGAAATGCGGCAGCCAATTTGGGCACAGCAAGATCCCACAAACAGCAATGGGATAATGACCAGATAATCTGTTTTTAGTGATGTTGGTTGAGGGATAAATATTGGTCAGAACATCAGGGAGAATTCCCCTGCTCTCCTTCGAAATAGTGGCCGTGGGATCTTTTACATCCACCTGAGAGGGCAGATGGGGCCTCGGTTTAACGTCTCATCTGAAAGACGGCACCTCCAACAGTGCAGCACTCCCTCAGCACTGCACTGGGAGTGTCAGCCTGGATATTGTGCAGTTTGTGAGTGCTACAGTTGGCCTCAGCACCGTTGAGCTGGGATAGAGATCAAGCAGCAAGCTTCCTGCTCCTGATCACAAAGTGGGTGACCTCTGCTGGAAAGTGGGGGAATGTGCAGATGTCCGATGTTCGGGCTCTTCTGTGATCGTTCCCCAGTGGTTCGCCATCCTGCAGACTCCATCCGGTCTAGAATCTCACAGGTAAGAATGGCGAACGGGATGAAGGAACAGAGAGCTGCACCTCAGTAAGATTCAGCGCCTTCAGGGCAGGAGGGCTAAAGTGACGCGAGGTGGAACCAAGAAATTACAGTTAACAGGAGCAAGGATCTAACGTGAAGGTTCAAACCGCAGAAACCATATTTGCTTAACTGTCACAGTTCATGATGTCACCCAAAACCCTTGATTAGATTCCATCCTGTAACTCACTCCCGGGTATCCATTATTCTATATATAAATCCCCCAAAACCCTCGATTAGATTCCAGCCTGTAACTCACCCCCAGGTATCTGTTATTCTATATATAAACCACCCGAACCCCTCGATTAAATTCCAGCTGGTCGGGTGGCTTATGTAACACCTTTTGCAACCTCAGCCCAAAGCACTTTACAGCTGATGAAGTACTTTTGCTGTATTATCACTGTTGTAATGTAGGAAACGCAGCAGTCAATTTGTGCACAGCAAGATCCCACAAACTGCAATGTGATAATGACCAGCTAATCTGCTTTTTTTTTTAAAGTGATGCAGGTTGAGGGATAAATATTGGCCTGGACGCTGGGGAGAACTCCCCTGCTCTTCTTCGAATAGTATCATGGGATCCTTTACATCTACCAGGTGTCGGACTTGAACCCATGAATCTCTAACTCAGAACGGAGAAGTGCTACGGCTAAGCCAAGGCTTCCACTTGCCAAGCTGACGTTAATTGTAATGTTAAAAGGACAGGGGCTGCTGTAATCCCAATACCAGTTGCCAATCCGTGGCTGGGGATGCCAATTCCAACACCCATTGCCAGTGTGGTGTACTGGAACGGGTGGACGGCATGTGTGTGGATTTCTCATCCTGTTGGTGGCAATGTTCAAACTGCTGTACCTGTGTCACACCACAACTGGGTCCAAAATTGCTTTTTGGTGTCAGCCTTGGCTCAGTGGGTAGCACTCTCACCTCTGAGCTAGAGGGTCGTGGATTCATAGTCCCACTGCAGAGACTTAGGTACAAAATGCGGGCTGACACTCCTAGTGCAGTACTGAGGGAGTGCTACACCGTCAGAGGTGCCGTCTTTCGGATGAGACGTTAAACCGAAGGCCTCGTCTGCCCTCTCAGGTGGACTAAGGAGAGTAAAGGAGTTCTCCCCTGTGCCCTGGCCTATATTTATCTCACAACCAACACCTAAAAAACAGATTATCTGGTCATTATCCCATTGCTGTTTGTGGAACCTTGCTGTGCGCAAATTGGCTGCTGCGTTTCCTACATTACAACAGTGACTATGCTTCAAAAAAAAGTACTTCATTGGCTGTAAAGCACTTTGGGACATCCTGAGTTTGTGAAAGGCGCAAGTCTTTCTATTTTCTTTCACAGGGGCATGTAATGTTGATAGTGTCAATCAGGTAAAAACTCTCTCCTTCAGTACAGGCACTTGTACAAGCCATGGAACGGGAGATCAAGCAAGTTCCCTGTTCCCAGACTACTGGCAGAAATGCATCTGGACTGTTACAAAGGAAGTCTTGGTGATGCTTATCCTCCGATAAATTCCCCCCGTGGCAGTCCGATCGTCCCCACCCCATTACACCCCACAACACGGCAAGATCGAGAACACGCTTTGCTGGGAATTACCGGCACAAACCCACATCCTCCGTGACCCTGGCATGTCCCCCAGGCCAGCTTCCACTGTGAAGTTTACATGGGAGTGGACTCCACTCAGGCTCAACGTGGTATAAGAGGCAAATATTTAATTAACGAATAGATAAAAGTCCCACTACCTCACAACCTCAATAATACAATTATCAGAAAACCATCAATGCTACACAGCAAGTATCAAGAATATCTGAGAAGCCAATAATTGTAACATTTATTGATACAATGCAGAATGCAACAATAATAATCCTTTCAAGGAAGAAACATTACAATCAAATAGAAAGGATAAAGTGAAACAAATTTGCACTATGATTTTTTTCAGCTTCCTAACTCAGTAAAATTTTAAAAATAAAACTGAATTCTGCACACATATCTTTCATATCATTTTTCACTAAACATTCCTTTTTTCCACACTCTCTCTTGCGCATGTGGACACACATACACACACCTACACAGACTCACACATACACACACACACACACACACACACACACACACACGTGCACGCATAGATACACGCACTACTGAATAAAAAACCTGGACCATCGTCATTCAGTCTCACTGTTGGGGAAGGGAGATGGATAAGGGGAGAGAAAGGAAAAAGAGGAGGAATGTGAGTGGGTGTGAGGGAGAGATAACAGGGGTAAGAGAGAGGAGTGGGGGAGTGGGAGAGAGGGTGAGGAACTGGAGATAGGGGAGGCAAGGAGGCAGCAAGTCGGAAGATAGGGGGTTAAAAATCCAGTGTGCTTTCTTACAAAATATCAGCAATTAATGAAATATGCATTGATTTATTAAATATTATTCACTACCAGTTGATTCCCCAGAGCTGTACACTTCAATGTTCAATTTGCACAAATTAAGAGGCAATTCTATTGCAGCATTAACTTGTCGTCAGGGGGGGGAAAAAAAATCATAAAAAATACAGGAAATTTCAAATCAGACAAAGTTTCAAGGAGATGAGAGATAAAATCTCCCAGCTGCTAAATTTCCAGCAAAGACACATTGTTATCTTTTAATACAGTTACACAAAGGGCTTTGGGGGTTGACCCCTTGTCTCGACTGGCTGAACGCACAAAGCAGGCTATTCAGGCACTCTCAGCTAAAGAGCTCCACACAGGTCGGACACACCAAAAAGGGCAAGGATTCAGGAGAAGGTGTGGGGGGGGGGGGGAAGTGTGAAGAGTCTTTCTTGAAGTGTGTGTGAGTGCGTGTGAGTGCAGTGCGGAGAGAGGCGACAGACAGAGATGAGAAACTGCACAGCATCGTGGAGCACACTCTGGAAATACTTGGGCATTACAAGCCTTCTTGCATGCACCTTAATTTCCAAATAAAAAGAAACTCGATACATAAACAGGTCGAATGCCTTACAAATCCTTCCTCATCTCACAATATTATTAATCAAATCAAATAGAACAGAACATGCACACAGAAACGACAGACGATCAACTTTATGAAATAATCATTTGTTTTGCATTTGTAAAAAAAAAAGCCCCACTGAAATATTAAGAAGCTTTGCCCTCCCCCCTCCAGCCAGTGTACTGACCTATTAGAGTCCTCGATTCCACAGGTTGCTCTGCTTTTCAGTAAACTTTCCCTCTTACATTCTCTCTTCCCAAAGAGATTTTTTTTTGTTTTTGTTTAGTTCTGTTGCTGCAAACAATGTGTTTCCTCGGTTAAAGTTTCGTCAGGATGGTCTACTGTTTGCCTGCTTATCTGGTCAGAGGGGCACTATCAGTCAGGTGTCCCTCTCGCAAAGTAAAATCCACTCTATAATCTTCCGCCGAGTTCAGACTTCAAGGCTTTGACGGGCATATGGGAGAGCGAACAGAGCATGCTCAGGGACACGAGCTGGGCTCGAGCACTTTTAATGCACTTTACTTCCTCCCAATGGTTGCTCCCTCTGCAAGTCCACACCCCCTAGAAGCCAGGAATGTGCAAAGTCCAGACAACGCACTAGCCAGACAAGCTTTTCACCCCCACCCTCCCCGCCCCCCTCTCTCACCCCCATCCCCCCTCCGTAGATCAATAAACCTGCAACCACAGCTTGTGACCCATGGGTCACTTGCCAAATAGGAGAGGCAGGCTAGATTTTCAGTCGAGAGCCTCTGACCCCTTTTCACACAGCTCCACTCAGGTTACAAAGTCGCTAAGCTTCTCTATCACACAAACTCCAGCCACACCAGCTCCCAGATAGGAATCTCAGTGAGAATGGTGGCAGAAATGCCCAAAAATGCCCACAAATAATTACTCACGTTGGATGTTAAAATCCCCTTTTATAAGAAAGGGCTTTTTTCCCCCACAGTACTTTATATAACTATAAAAATCCAGTGCAGAAAACACAAAGAATAACACACAGCATGCATGCGTGTTACATACAGGCTGGAGTGTGAGATACACAGCATAATGCACTGGCTGCACTGTGCTATACACAGGATAATGCACTGGCTGCACTGTGCTATACACAGGATAATGCACTGGCTGCACTGTGCTATACACAGGATAATGCACTGGCTGCACTGTGCTATACACAGGATAATGCACTGGCTGCACTGTGCTATACACAGGATAATGCACTGGCTGCACTGTGCTATACACAGGATAATGCACTGGCTGCACTGTGCTATACACAGGATAATGCACTGGCTGCACTGTGCTATACACAGGATAATGCACTGGCTGCACTGTGCTATACACAGGATAATACACTGGCTGGACTGTGCTATACACAGGATAATGCACTGGCTGCACTGTGCTATACACAGGATAATGCACTGTCTGGACTATGTTATACACAGGATAATAGAGGCTGGGAACAGTAAGACCCTATGTATATTACAGGGAACAGTATGACCCTATGAGAATTTGTCCTGTTAAAAAGTGTGTATTATTTGCTGGACAAAATGGTATAAAGTGAGCAGGTGCACCAACATTTGGAGGGAGAGGAAGTGATAACCCCATGATGTGTATTTGGTGTCAAGATATTCAGTAATAAACCCAGAAAAACCACGGATTGCAATTAATTACAAGCCACATCTTCCAATTCCCCACCTCACTTGTGTGGTGCTTACCATCATTGTGTATTTCTGCTTTGTCTTGTTTCATTGGTCCAAACCTCGTTTCCAGCCACATTGGATGTGGCCTGTTGCTTAGCAACAGCTCCTGTTCCCTGTAAAATATGTGATCATTAGTCACCTTTGCAAAATAGAAGTAAAAATGAGCGCTAACACAAAATGGTGAAACATTACACTGGCGTGTGGGGGAAATAAAATCTGTCATTGTCGCTGTCCAGCTGGGCCCTGGCCCAAACCTCAGCCTTGCCTGATCTTTACCCTTGGCCAACGTAGGGTTGCCAACCCTCCAGGATTATCCTGGAGTCTCCGGGGACTGAAGGTTAATCTCCAGGACACTGCTGCGAGCAAAACCTGGGAGAAAAATCATAGATTGCATTAAAAAAAGTGTTTTTTAAAAAATTTTCTTTGAACACTTTTGTTTATTCGTTATAAAAATCTTGGAGATGGGGCAAAAAAGGCTGTTTGACTGGGGAGGACGGTTGGAGGCGGGAGGTCATGTGATGAAACCTCCAGGAATGCATCCAACCAGAGTATCAACCCTTAGCCAAAGCCTCACGAAAGGGTTCATCTTCATTTCAGACAGGTAAATCAAAGCACTTTATACACACACAAAAAAACCAGCACACAGACTTGCATTTTCCCCCTACACTCCTGAAATTTCTATTTCACACACTGCGGTAAGGCAGTGTCAGCACACTATTCAACTCTGGGGGCATCGGAGCAGAGTCCAATTGTGTTCTCGGCCGAGGTCCACAGATTAACTTTCCAGCAGCAGTCACTGGATAGAGTTCGGAGGCAGGGTCGTTCCCCTTTCCAACTCCTATTGAGGCCAATAGTAGCAGCTACACTGCCTTGGGGAAGAGCTAACAATCCAGAGATCAAACTTGGGAAAATTTCCAGCCTTCGTGGCTCATCGCTACATTGGGCAGTGGAGTTACCAAACTGGGCAATTGGGGGAAACACCCCATGAGAGAGTTCAATGGGTTTCCGGTCAGTCTCTGATGAAGCTGCTGAGAGAGGAAATCATAGAGAATCTGTTCGCAAATTTATCAGGGCCAATTTTCTTCCACTGGTACAATCAAGTCTGTAAGGTTACGAGATGTTGCTAACCCCACCTGTATGGTAATGTACCCACAGCATTCAGGTTTCCTGGAAATCATTATTCTCAGATCCAGGTGCAAACTGAACTAATGTACGGAGCACACTTATATTTGTGAGGAAAACTGCATGTTAGTGAAATTTGGGGAACAATTAAAGGGGCGAATCAAAGATCACACAAGCATTCCACTATCCGTGTATATAGAGTGTACAGTGTATTGTATGGTGTAACATTGTATATAGTAAACAGTACATTGATATATATGAGAGAGAGAAAGAAAGAATGAATGAGAGAAAGAAAGAAAGAAAGAGAGAACAAACGAACGAATGAGAGAAAGAAAAGAAAGAAGACAAACGTGTTTGGATTTTAAAACTGAACTTTCCACTTCTGTGCCTCAAGATCTGGGGTATCAGTTACTGAAATTTTACATGAATTTTCACTATGAAACAATAAATAATGCATATATATGAGAAGAACTTGCATTTATATGGCATCTTTTATGACCTTAGGATGTCCCAAAGGGCTTTACAGCCAATGAAGCACTTTTTGAAGTGTAGTCACTGTTGTAATGTAGGAAACGCGGCAGCTAAATTGCGCACAGCAAGATCCCACAAACAACAATGGAGGGACAGAATTCTGAAAGCCTTCAAAGGGCATCTCAGTGCATTAGCAACTTTTCCCAAGTCTGAAGGGGAGGGGATTAAGTGATGGGCTATAATGGAGGGAAAGGAGACCCCGTGTACAGGCTTGAGGTCACAGTTGACAGGTGCTGTCACTGGAGTGACTAAACGCCATGGTGGATGATAGCAGCAGGTATCCTTACAGCTGACGGCACAACTCTGCCTTTGGCTCCCTGCTGATCTGGACGCTGGGCAGACAGTTCCCCACAGCCATTACCAGCTTGGTGCAATACCGACAACGCAAATGTAGTTGGCGGCAATTGGCAGTGTGCTCAGTCTGTTCAGTCTCTGCTGTCTGATGACCACCCCGGACTAGCGTTCGTTCATGCAGTACCATGGCAACCATGACCAGCTGTGGTTGGGATGCTTCTGAAGAACCATCCAGCATAACGGCCAGAACTTCACACGGATCTGTGGCATCGCACTTATTGTCATGGCTTCCCTTCAGAGTTTGAGCCAAAGGAAGGTCCAGTCACGTCTGTCTGCAGATGCAGGTCTGGTAGGGTGGCTGGGGAGCATCTCTCATGGACCCTGAATGGCCGTGTCATCCCTTCGGTGGTCCTCCTCTTCCTCTTGTGATCTCCTGGACTGGTTTCGATCGCCTGAGGGGGTCGGAGAGGAATTTTCCAGAGTATTTATCCCCCCTTTTTGGCCCTGGGTTTTTTACTCTTTTTTTGCCTCTCCCAGGCGATTACATGGCTGTGCGGGAGGAGAGGGGGAGGCGAGGAGGGGGAGGGGGGGGGGGGGGGAAGAGGTTTAGTCATGATTCTCCGACCATCATGGTTTGGGGCAGGCTTGATGGACCAGCTGGTCTTTTCCTGCCCAACAATTTTGTATGTTCCCAGCATCTCAGATAGGAGAATTCCCATTGGGAAACCCACTAATGGCAGCAACAGTGCTGCGGACAAAACAAATTAAAGCAATTGGCACAAAGGCTGTTAAGAACCGATGCACCAGGAGAACAAAACAATAAAAATCAGAAAAATGCGTCAGAAAATAGGTCTCAAAGCTGCAAAAAGAATTGTCTTTTTATTCCTTTAAATGCTCTTACCTATGCTGCCCTGTGCCTAACTCCCCATGGACACCTAGTTACAATAGACAGCAATTTCACTTGCCATAGATTTAGCATTAGGATGGAAAAAATCATGGAAGGTGCCAGAACAGTGCTCCATGTCATTTAAACCCAATGACGATCCCACCTGGAGCCAGTGATGGGCGACTGGTTCAAACAGAGCAGGAACCCTGGCGGAATTTCCCCCTCCCTAACCTAGGGTCAACGAGACCACTTCTCCACATATGATCAACTAACGTGGCCCATTCTGGGATCAAACCTTGGTCCCTTGTGTATCCTCCTCCCATCCTCCGCTGTTGGCGGCCATGCCTTCAGTCGCCTGGGCTCCATGCTCTGGTGTTCCTTCCCTAAACCTCTCCGCCTCCTTTAAGACCCTCCTCAAAATCCAATTTTTTCACCAAGCTTTTGATCACCCCTTTCTGACATCTCCTTCTTTGGCTCGGTGTCCATTTTTTTTTCTGTTTACGCTCCTGTGAAGCGCCTTGGGATGTTTTATCTGTGTTAAAGTTGCTATATAAATGCAAGTTGTTGTTGTAGTTGAAGGGTTCACCCATTCTAACAACACGGCTGGATTACTGACTCCAGCTCCCTGCAGCACCACCTGCCTTTTCCTTTAAGCAACAATTACATCCATTTATAAAGATTTACGTCCAAGGTACTTTACCAGCCTGGGGGACAGAGGTGGGGCAAGGAGGGAGGGGACAAGAAATGGGCGTGGAATAAGGAAGATGGATGAAAAGGAGGCCATTGCAGATGGGCAGAAATGTCGGAAGACTTAGGGGTTTAGGACGAACGTTCCAGGTAGTTGAATCCCGGTTGCCTACAACGGGGCAGATGATGGGAGGACTCACGGTGGGTCAGAAGAACGGAGGGTACAAGATGTGACAATAGATTGATGGGGACAAGGGGAGGTGAGGCCATGGAGGCATCTGCAGTGCAGGATAAGAGATTTTGAAATCAAGGCCCACAGGAAACTTAAGCACCAAGTGTTTGTCGACAGAAATTTACTGGCTGGCAGTAAAGAAAAGCCCACACAATTGTGGACAACACGGAGCCTTTGTTTGGGTGACAATAGCCTAAGTAAAGAAAGCTTCCCTCCTAAGGCAGTGTAGTAACAGCTTCAGCTGAAGGCACACCATTACTTACTAATTTCTGAGTTTGTTCAAAGGGGTACATGTGTGTGCATGTGCGCGTGTGTGTGCATGTGTGTTCACGTGTGCATGCGTGTATGCATGTGCGTGCACCTCCAGTGTAAACACATTCAGCAGACCATTGGATTTTTTCCGCTTCAGCGGTTGGCCACTTCACTGTGACTGAAAGCACGTAGTCTGAGACATAAATCCGCTCTTCCAAAACTCTGCCCGTATCCTAAGTTGCACCGTTTGCCCATCACCCCTGCCCTCGTTGGCCTACACTGACTCCTGATCTACCAACGCCTCGATTATAAAGTTCTCCTCCCCGGGTGCAAGGACCTATGAAAGTGCTCAGACCTTCTGGAGGCCAATGAGGAGCAGGGTTGCCAACTCTGGTTGGATAAATTTTTTTTTTTAAATGTCAGTTTTTGCAGGCAGCGCATAGGTTGACCTCCTGGGACTGGGAGGAGCTTCAGAGCAGCCAATCAGTGTGACCCCTCCGCATGTACATGGAAAGGAGTCACCCAAGGAAGATGGAATGAGAAGAGAAATCACTTCCAATCTCTCCCAACACAACATCTCCAAAGCTTTTAGGTAAAACAGTCATTTAAAATGTATGTACAGTGAAAAGGGTCATTTTTAATTATAGGGCTCAAATATAGTTTATATAATTGTCAATTATTTCCCAAATGATTCACAATTGCTACATTAAGGATTTTTTTCCAGTAAACGTGAAATATTGAAATCCAGATCCCTGACCTCTATTCCTTCATGATCTCTCCTGGCCCATACAAGGTGAGAGAGAAACCAGGAACAGTATAAGGAAGACAGAGTTGTGTTGCAATACAGCACTGCTCATTACCATCAATTATTGCCAACATTCTCCCCTCCTCTCTTCCCTTCTCCTGAAAGCACTTACTGAGGCTGGGAAACAGTTGCAGCAACACTCCACAGTGCCTCTCCGAAGTTGCTGCCCTTCATGTGGTGATCATAAGAAGGCTATTCAACTACATTGGGCATTACAGATGAGCACAATCCTGTCCTCACCTGATGTACACACACACTTGCAGCTTATGGCAGACATCCCTGGATGGCATTCAGACACAGGAAACCTGGTTGAATTTCCTTGCTCCCTATTGTAGAAGCCCCGAGGCTAATTGCAGTGCCTCTACTGCACCTCCAGCTGTACCGTCGCACAGTCTGGGGGATTGAACCCAGGGGGGTTCAGCATCACACTGCGCAGTGCCCTTACCCACTGAGCTAGTGGGAGAGCTTGTTCATCACTACTGTCTCTTCCCCAGTTACAGAGAGCTGTGCATCGAGTCCAATACTGGTGTCAGCGGGCATGGGAGAGCTTTTACTAGTGACCCTTACAGTTTGTATTCAGTGCGTGGTATCACAAGGCGAACAGGTTGATTGTCAATTATATAATCAGAAGATAATGGGGGTGTGATACGACTTGGGTGGGGATGCAAAACGGGTGGTATCGCATCTGGTGCCCGTTATTTCATGGAACTGAATTTCGGGCGGGATGTATAACTGGCACCAGACTCGATACTGCCCACTTCATATTTCACCTCCAGTGATTCTAAACCATTTCAAAAAGAACCATTCAAATGGACAGGAATTATTACCGTCAAGTCATGCAGTCAAGAGCGATCTTTTGGTTGCACACTGCCCTTTCACCTCTAGGGCCGAGGTTTGAACCCAGCCCAGGGCAACGGGTGACGGAAGTCCCCTTTGTCTGCCATGTCCAACCCGTGGTCTTAGAGACACATCCAGTCTTCAAACCTTGGCAAGCCCTCCCTCGAAGCCCAGGCAACCATTCACACTTACAGTCCTTATTCGCTTGTTTTTATTATTTGAATCCTGCTTTGCGTGGAGGTTTGCAGCACTGTTCCTCCATTGTTGAATAAACCCGAAATCACAATCTGTTACTATCAGCAACTTGAGATACATGGAAATTAAGGGGAAAGAGGGATTAAAACTTAGTATGTGGCCTCCTGAAACTCCATAGTGTGCACCTATGCGGTCCACAAAGTCCTAAAGCTTGGATACCCCAGGTATATGGGACAAGCTTTTAAGAGTCCCAACTCATGCACACAGAACTGCCCCTATTGAACACCAATTGGCACTGCATTAGTATTATTTAGAGAGATCGGAAGAACGACTGGAACAGAAGGTGCCAACGTCAAACTGGTACAAACAAGCTGCTCTCTCCTGAGGTTGGGGTCAGTTAATGCTATAATATGGGCTGCTTTGTGCAGTGAACACTAGGGGTTGCGACTGCCTCAGAATATATACCCCCGTAGGCCCCTCACTACCGGTCGATACAGGGGGAACTCCCAGCTCATCAGTCTGGGCTCGATACAAAGCCAGATCCCAGACCTGAAAGGACAGTACCAAGCATAATGGTCCGCCAAATTACAGACAAAATGATGAAAGTATTATATACGTGTAAAGAAAGACTTTAGAAGTAATATCATGCCAGTGATTGCAATTTTTTTCAATTGTGACAATGATAAGAGGATAAGAGGACTGCAACACACCTATTGCTCACATACTGTTCTAAAAGATCTTTCATTGAAATCACAGCATCAACATTGCTTTGGAAATCTTAGGTTGCTTCTTACCTTAACACTTCCTTTGAAAGTAAATAAAGAAAAATATAACAGTTCTCCTCTATCTCACGGCTCAGTTCCTGATCTCAAATTTATTTCCCGAGGTGCTTTTTTCACTGGAGCTAGCTGTGTGTCCTGTCCGTTAAGCATGCTGTGTGATAAGTCAGGCGTGTAAACATCAGTTCACAGCAGTAAATGGCTTGTAACACTCCGGACACTGTCACAAGCACAGCAGGTCAGACGTGGGGGCCCTGATGTCAAGGCAAACAGCAAGGAGCTGCCATCCGTTTAGCCTCTTCTGTGCTTGTTATCCTCTTCACTCGTGTGAATCGCCCTCTTTCTCCTTCCCTCCCTCCCTCCATCCATCCATCCCTCCCTCCCCACCTTCAGGATGGTTTGTTCCCTTTTGCAGGCGCTTTAGGCTTCACGACGGCATCGACATTAACCCTTCGAGGACCACAGGAGCATTCCCGCATCAAAGAAAAGAACACGAGAGAGAGAGAGCAACTGTCTCCTACTCCAACTCGTTTTTTCCCAGGATCCTCAAGCTGTGGAACTCCTCATCTCCCTCGGTCTTCCCTCACTCCCACCATCTTCAGGCTTTTAAAACCCAAGCTTTGCATCAGCTAATCATTACTCCTTGATTTATCTTGCCACTTACTCTTTTCAACCTTGGCGGTGTCCTGCTCTATGAACCTTAGCCTTTCACCTCGGTTTTTTCAACAACAACAAAAACCCTTTGCGACCTCTTTCGTACTCCCTGGACAGGATACAAGATAAAGCTTTGTCTGACCAGCGACCCTTCTCTCCATCACTAGTCTCTAAGCCCCACTCTCTCCATTGCAACATTCTCTTGCCTCTTTTCTTCTCCATTTGATATGGTCAATAAATGGTCTCCCCCAGGACATGTCTAGATATCTCAAACGCACTGCCCGAAAGAGCGGTGGAAACAGATCCAATAGTAACTTTCAAAAGAGAATTGGATATAAATTTGAAAAGGAAAAATATTTGCAGGGCTATAGGGAAACAGCAGGGGACTGGGACTAATTGGATAGCTCTTTCAAAGAGCCGGCACAGGTATGATGGGCCGAATGGCCTCCTTTTATGCTCTCTGCACACAAAGTGGGATGGACTCATGGGTAAGATAGTGGAGGAAAACACATTGGAGTCATTTGAGAAACAGCTGGATGCTGTGAAGAGGCATTTGGTTTTCAGAAGAATGCCTTTCTTCATCTGTGTCCATCTTGTGATCTCCTTCCTCATTATAACATCAATGAATGTGTAATAAACAGAACATTGTGCCAGCCACCGGGTAGATTACCAGGTTTATTTTACACGCAGTTAAACAGACCACCGCAACTGCTGTTTTATGTTTAATTTGTTAAATAACCCCTCCCCCCTCCCCCCATATCATTTTCTTTCTGCCATTTTAAGATTCAACTCTCCAGGGGCCCCTCGGCAAGAAAGAAAAACTTTCAATTGTAACACAATAAGGAAAATGTCTGTGTCTGTTCCTCAAGTCTGTTGCTACCTTTTCAATATGGTGTAGCAGAGTGTAGCGTCAACACATTGGGTCACGAGGGATTAGGACACAGTTTGGTCAACAATTCCCAATATGGCCATCTGCTGTTCTCAACCAGGTCGGCGGGGAGTGAGGAAGAGGAAGAGGCAGAGGGCAGAATCTAGGCTCTTCACTACTAAACGGAAGAGAAGATGGGGGAGGAGGAAGGGGGAAGTTAACTTGAGTTACGCCTACACATCTCCTACCGGACACGTTCATTGTCATTAAATGGTCACCCATCAAACATCTCAGCCAGGTAATTATACGCTGCAACGGGGAGACTTAACAGTGAAAAGAAGGTTCCTCCGGAGTGCAGTTAGTAGAGGCCCCAGGTTCGGTCCCTGCTCTATGCCGAGTTTGCTCCTCCCAGTTCGTGTAGCAGTTGGGACACTAAAATTGGCCTCAGTGTTTGAGATAGGGAATGGGAAAAACAAATGAGCCAGGGTTCCTGCGCCACTCCTGCTGGATGTGGACATCAGGTAAGGATAAGCTCATCCAAAACTCTGCTGCCTGTATCCTAACTGACACTAAGTCCTGTTCACCCATCACCCCCTGTGCTCACTGACCTACATTGGCTCCGAGTCCAGCAACGCCTCGATTTTAAAATTCTCATCCTTGTTTTCAAATCCCTCCAGGGCCTCACCCCTCCCTCTCTCTCTAACCTCCTCGAGCCCTACAACCCTCCGAGATCTCTGCGCTCCTCCAATTCTGGCCTCTTGCGCATTCCCCATTTTTATCGCTCCACTATTGGCGGCCGTGCCTTCAGCTGCCTAGGCCCAAAGCTCTGGAATTTCATCCATGAACCTCTCCGTCTCTCTCTCCTCCTTTAAGACGCTCCTTAAAATCTGTCTCTTTGACTAAGCTTCTGGTCACCTGTCCTAATATCTTATGTGGCTCGGTGTCAAATTTTGTCTGATTACGCTCCTGTGAAGCGCCTACGTTAAAGGCGCCATATAAATGCAAGTTGTTGTTGTTGTGATGCCTTGTACGGTTGAATGGCCTCCCAACACTCACCATCTAGGTAACATAAGAAAAACAGCCTGTGCGCTGAGGTACCAGAAGGCAGACAGTGGCAGATAAACCAGTCCCAGCCCCAGTCAGTGCCTTCAGGAGAAGCGCGGAGGGAATTGGAGAGAAATTAAAAAATTGAAAAAATTACAAAATAAGTTATAAAAAGTATTGAATAAATAAATGGAACAGAACGAGATAATCCTTAATTCATTGCTACCCCCGTCAGTTTATGAAACAGATATCAAGAAAGAAAATGTTGAGATTGTTAAAAAGCACATGGTGGAACACTGAAATGATAATTTAATAGCTCCTCAGAAAATGATGCAAATTAATGCTAGCTCTTTAATATTTATGAATTATAACCTTGTCCTGACCCAGAGATTCAGCTGATTATCGGAGAGCTTCATATGAATAAACATTATGGCTTAAAAAAAATGAGGGGAGGTCACTCATCTTTAAACTTGATGACATCAGATAAAGTTGTTGGTATTTTTAAAGGCAGCACCGCTCTCTGAGGACAGTGTTTGGCAAACCATTTATTGTCCATTTCTGCCAAAGACTGCAATTCAATGGTGCCTTTCTCACTGGCATTAATGGCATGCGTTGTTACCACAATGGAGAGGATTCATTGTTGCTGTTCTCTCCATCTCCTCCCTGCCCCCTACATGTGCCAGACACCCCCCGACCTGCTCGGTCCATGCGGCAGCTCTTTCCCTCCATATTTTCTCTCAGTTTTCTCCCTACCAATCCTTACTGAACCACACAGCACAGGAGGTGGCTATTCGGGCCCATTGTGCCTGAGCTATCCAATTAGCCCCACACCCCCTGCTCCTTCCCCACAACCCTGCAAATTTCTCCTTTTCAAGTACTTATCCAATTCCCTTCTGAAAGTTACCACTAAGTCTGCTTCCGCCACCCTTTCAGGCAATGTGCTCCAGATCATAGCAACTCGCTGCGTAAAAAAAATTCTCCTCATCTCGCCTCCAGTTCTTTTTCCAATTACCTTAAATCTGTGTCCTCTGGTTACCGACCCTCCTGCCAGTGGAAACAGTTTCTCCTTATTTACTCTATTAATCCCCTCATAATTTTGAGCACCTGTGTTAAATCGCCCCTTAACCTCCTCTGCTCCAAGAAGAACAAGCCCAGCTTCTCTGGTCCCTCCGCATAACTGAAGGTGCTGACTCACATTGATTGTCCTCCAATACCCAAGTCCCCCCCACCCTTCACGTGTGAGCCTGTCAGCAGGCCATTCAGCCATGTGGGCCGTCACTGCGACACCCAACTGCGCATTTTCCACCAGGGAACAAGGATCGGGAGCTGGAACCCTGGCTGATTTTTACCCTCCCTCACCCAGTAACGTGGAATCCAGCAGTATCGCCGTCCTGTTTAGGATCAACTAATTCAGCACAGACCGGGAACCCAAGAGGAGGATAAGGAGAGCTTCCTTTTGACTCAATGACCCCTGCCTCCATTCATAAATAGCTGCGGAACAAAACAAAAATCAACTGCAGCCCTCCTCTCATCAAGTATTCGCTGTATGTGTGTCACCTGATTCTTAAAGGAGTATCATCACCTCTAGACCATCACCAACAGGGGAGGAGGTGATGCTATCATCTGATATTGGGACTCACAATGTTAAATTATGAGATCAGGTTTCATAAACTTGGCTTGCATCCCCTTGAGTTTAGAGGACTGAGGAGTGACCTAATCGAGGTGTGTAAAATGACAAAAAGGATTTGATAGGGTGGATACAGAGAAACTATTTCCACTGGTGGCAAGGGGGCATAATCTTAAAATTAGAGCTGGGCCATTCAGCAGTGAAATCAGGAAACAGTGTTCCACACAAAGGGTAGTGGAAATCTGGAACTCTCTCCCCAGAAAGGCTGTGGATGCTGGGAGACAATTGGAGCTTTCAAGACTGAGAGCAATAGAATTTTGTTGGGTAAGAGTATCAAGAGATATGGAACCAAGGTGGGTAAATGGAGTTAAGATACAGATCAACCATGATCTAATTGAATGGCGGAATAGGCTTGAGGGGCTGAATGGCCTCCTCCTGTTCCTATGTTCCTATCACAAAACATCGCTCTCCTTTATTTCGAACCTCTGTGCCATTTGCACGTGATGCCATAACAAGGTGCAAAGATAACTTTACATTAATGTTTGGGAATCCTCCAGTTAAAGCTACAAAACTCACAGTGCCAACTGTGGTCAAGGGAACAGTGGGATTAGCTGTTCCATGGCTCCACCAATGATACTCTCCGGTTGGATGCTATTTGGTGAGCGTGAGAGAGGGGGACACGGGGACAAAAGTTCTAGGGGCAGGGAGAACTAGAGAGGAAATCACGTCAGTCTCATCCCTCACACATATACACATCTCCAACCACCAGCACAAAGTAACATGACAAAGACCGAGCTTTAATTCAGTGCCTACACTGGTAGACATCTCAGCCCAGGTGGGTTTCAGGGACAGGGGAAGGGGAGACACAAACTTAGGTCCTACCTACTCCTGGCACAGTGAAAAAGAAAGAAAGAAAGAACTTGCATTTATATTGCAACTTTCATGACCTCAAGATGTTCCAAAGTGTTTTACAACCAATGAAATGCCTTTGAAGTGTCGTCACTGTTGTAATGTAGGAAACGCGGCAGCCAATTTTGCACACAGCAAGATCCCACAAACAGCAATAAACTAAATGACAAGATAATCCGTTTTAGTGATGTTGGTTGAGGGATAAATACTGGCTAGGACACCAGGGAGCACTCCCCTGCTCCTCAAATAGTACCGTGGGATATTTTACGTCCACCTAAGATGGGGTCCTGATTTAAGGTCTCATCTAAAAAGTGGTACTTCTGACAGTGTAGCATTCCCCCGGTACTGCCCTGGGAGTGTCAGCCTGGATTATGCACTCAAGTCTCTGGAATAGGACTTGAACCCACAAACCTCCTGACTCAGCAAGCAAGAGTGCTGTCCACTGAGCCATGGCTGACACAATAAACCAACTAGTGCACCTGAACATTATCCTCACAAGCCTCCATGATGGGTTTAATGTGTCAATGCCCACGAAGGGCATATAGACATGGAATGTGGGCAGATTCCGGGTCTGTGCTGAATTAAGTCAGGTCCTGCAACTTCCCTCAGCATGCTGGCTTGTGGGGGAAGGAGGGAGGGGAAATCAGCCAGAGTTCCTATCCAGTGAGTCTCGCTAGAAGGTGCATGAGTAGGGATGTTGTGTGAGAGGTGGATTGGGCGCAGTTGTGATCCTCTCCATAGTAAAATAACCCCCGATGCACAGTCAAGGCCACAAATTAACAAGGGGCTACTTGGGGGTAGGGTTGCCAACTCTGGTCGGACGTAGTCCTGGAGGTTTCATCACATGACTCTCCCGCCTCTAACCGCCCCGCCCCTACTCTCCCGCCATTGGTCTCCCGACATGTCCATTATCACAGTGCCCCGCCCCCAATGGAAAGTGAACAAACTCTTTGTTATCCGATTGGATGTTTCTTGACTGACTGTCAAACAGACTTCCCCCACCCCCTCACCAATATTTTTTAATAACAAACAAAAAAAAAGTGTTCAAAGTAAATAGGGGAAAAACTCCCCACATTTTTTTTAAACACCCCTATGATTTCTCTCCAGGGTTGCTGAAAGCAGTGCCCAGGAGATTAATTGTTAATTCCCGGAGATTCCAGGACAATCCTGGAGGGTTGGCGACCCCACGTGGACGAGGTACCAAAAGATTGCCAGTGCCATGGAGCCATAACCCTGGCTCAGCTAAGCCCCTTCAAGAAGAGGGCAGTAAAACTGGAGGGGAAAAAATCTTCATCTTACAATACCAGAAAAAGATCCAAACCCTCTCTCTCTCTCTCTCTCTCTCTCTTCCACCTAACGCCTGCCCAGAGAATTTCTCCACAAATTGCTACCAAGATATAAATAATACAAAATAAAAACAGAGCAAGCTGAAGAACCAGGAATTTGATTTGGAGCTGCTTTTACTCAGGGCCTTTGGAACCCAAAGCAAAGGACGAGAATCAGCGTTAATGTTTTAAACATTTTTTTGAACAAGAAAATTCAGCCGACACTTTCCACTTTGGCACAAAATGGATAATCCACCTTTCGGGGCCCCAAGTAGTTTCTATTATCATTGGAATCACGTTCAGTACTAGACAGAAGGTCGGAGGTCACCCTGGAGATGAAAGCCAGGCCTTGCTTTTGAAGGCGGAGGTCGGAAAATGACTGAGCAGACAGACAGAGACAGACACACACACACAGACACACACACACAGACACAGAGACAGACAGACACAGAGACAGACAGACACAGAGACAGACAGACAGAAACAGACGCACACAGACAGACACAGACGCACACAGACAGACACAGACGCACACACACAGAAACAGACACACACACACAGAAACAGACACACACAGACAGAAACAGACGCACACAGACAGAAACAGACACACACAGACAGAAACAGACACACACAGACAGAAACAGACACACACAGACAGAAACAGACACACACAGACAGAAACAGACACACACAGACAGACACACACACACACACACAGAGACACACACACACACACAGAGACAGACAGGCACAGACACACACACACACAGACAGAGATCTAGACACCACACACGGGACACAGACACGAGACAGAGACACACACACAGAGACAGACAGACACGCACACAGAGACAGAGACACAACAGACACAACACAGACACGAGACACGAGACACGAGACACGAGACACGAGACACGAGACACGAGACACGAGACACGAGACACAACACAGACATGAGACACAGACACGACACGAGACACCGGCAGAGACACCGGCAGAGAGAGACAGACACACAGAGAGACAGACACACAGAGAGACAGACACACAGAGAGACAGACACACAGAGAGACAGACACACAGAGAGACAGACACACAGAGAGACAGACACACAGAGAGACAGACACACAGAGAGACAGACACACAGAGAGACAGACACACAGAGAGACAGACACACAGAGAGACAGACACACAGAGAGACAGACACACAGAGAGACAGACACACAGAGAGACAGACACACAGAGAGACAGACACACAGAGAGACAGACACACAGAGAGACAGACACACAGAGAGACAGACACAGACACAGTGGGGTGAAAAAGAACAAGGGCAAGAAAAAAGGAACAGAAAATTAACTGGCAATGCGCCCACCAACTGCGATTACACTTCAAAGAGAAAAAAAATTCCCTTAAAATAATTTCAGAGCAGAGGAAAATTCATATAGGATGAAAAAAATATGTAAAAATAGCAAAGTCAGGAAGATAAATAATTTATACAGTGAAGAAAGGCTCCCTCTGATCAGGCACATCATTACCCTGAGCAACAAGCTCCTCGTTTTATTGAACATTCTTGGAAATGTGCAGAGATAACAATTCACACCTGAACTTTTTGAAACAATTCTGTGTGTAGCTGGAATATTTAATCAAAAAAAAACCTTCAACAGTTATAGTTCTTTGTCTTTCATTTTTTTTTGTTTAAATATACTTAAAAAGGAAAAAAATTGCAGGACTAGGGGGAAAGTGCAGGGTAGTGAGACTAATTGGATGGCTCTTTCAAAGAGCCGGCACAGGCAGGATGGGCTGAATGGCCTCCTTCTGTGCTGTATGATTCAACGAAATACTCTTGGAAAGTCCCTTCCTGGCTCAGTGGGTGTACGCGTGGTCCAGAGTCACACAGGCCAGAAGTGTCCCTGGTTCTACGCCTGCTCATTACAGAGAGTTTGCTAATCTCGGCCAATATGGTGGTAAGGGGCTGCTATAATTGGCCTCACCGCTCCTAGGTTAGAGGGGGTGGAAGATCAGGTCCTGATCCTCACGGAGTGACTCCTGCCAGAAAGTGCAGGTGTGCGCACATCAGGCGAGGAGACGGTCAGGCTGCGTTGTGATGACCATCATGGTCAAGTTGCCTGAACAGACTCACTGTCCAACAACAACAACTTGCGTTTATATAGCGCCTTTAACGCAGTGAAACGTCCCAAGGCGCTTCACGGGAGCGTTAATCAGAAAAAATTTGACACCGAGCCACGTGGAGAGGTATTGGGACAGCTTGGTCAAAGAGGTAGGTTTAAAGGAGCGTCTTACAGGAGGAGAGAGAGGTAGAGATGCAGAGAGGTTTAGGGAGGGAATTCCAGAGCTTAGGGCCTAGGCAGCTGAAGGCACGGCCGCCAGTGGTGGAACGAAGAAAATCGGGGGAGCGCAAGAGGCCAGAATTGGGGGAGCGCAGAGGTCTCGGAGGGTTGTAGGGCTGGAGGAGGTTACAGAGATAGGGAGGGGGCGAGATCACAGAGGGATTGGAAGACAAGGTGAGAACTTTAAATTTGAGGCAGGCTCATGGATGGGAAACTGCCACTTGGTTGATGTGCTGGTGGATCAGGTCATTTAACCGGAGTTACGACACCCATTGTGCACTTGCAAAACAAACAGTAACTGCACTGCAAACTAATTCCTCATCTCCGAATCACTTTGAGACTTTCCTGGGAGACTTTCTTTCCGCAGCAAGAGGCCAACTCCTTCAGAGAGGCGGGGAGAAAATAAATATAAAAACCGAGATCGGTAACAGGGATGGGTTTCAATACAATAAGTCATTGCTCAATTGTATAGAATAACGCACATTGGCACAGTGTGCTTCATCTCTGTCTGGGAGTATACTCTGCACGGCAGTGATGTATATGCACTTTAAATACATGTTAAGGTCAGAGATAAACACAGGCCACAGTCTGTGGTGAGCCGGACCCATCGATTACATGAAAAATGGCCAGGTTTCTAGCTCAACAAACAGAGCATCTGTCATCATGCAATTGCCTCACCTGAGTCACGCTGACCAATGTATCATTGCAGCACAGGGTTTAACTGTTCGGCTGCCGAGTTAAAAGTGATTAAGCGTCATATACTGGATTATAAAAGAAGAAAGACTTGCATTTATATAGCGGCATTCACAGCCTTGGGACATCCCAAAACACTTTACAGCCAATAAAGTACTTTTTTGAAATGTGGTCACTGTTGTAATGTAGGGCCAATTTGCGCACAGCAAGATCCCAGAAACAGCAATGTGATAATGACCAGATAATGTGTTTTTTCAGAGATATTGATTGGGGGACAGGACATTGGGGAGAATTCTTCTGCTCTTCTTCGAAATGGTGCCATGGGATCTTTTACAGCCACCTGAGAGGGCAGACGGGGCCTCAGTTTAATGTCTTATCTGAATCACGCCTCCTCTGAGAGTGCAGCACTCGCTCAGGACTGCACTGGGAGTGTCGGCCTAGATTTTATGCTCCAGTCTCTGGAGTGGGACTTGAACCCACAACTGGGTTATGACTCAACGGCAAAAGGGCTACTCACTGAGCCACATAAACTACTCTGGTGCAATGGGTTAGACACTGGTCTGTCATGTCTAGCACCTGGGTTCAAATCTAGGCAGAATGATGATTACAAGGGTTCCCCATGAGTATGGGCAGTCTTAACCCAGCTCTCTGTTCACACCACAAAACTGCCCCTAATTTGACACTAAGTTGTCAAGACAAAAAAAAATAGGCCATAGGATGGTGCGGTAAATAGAAAAATGTCACACTGGTGGAATAGTGGGAGCTCTTCTGAGATTGGGGTTGAAGTGTGAACAACAACTTGCATTTATATAGTGCCTTTAATGGAGTAAAGCACTTCACAGGAGCAATTATCAAAAAAAATTTGACATCAACTAACATAAGGAGATATCAGGACAGGTGACCGAAAGCTTGGTCAAAGAGGCAGGTTTAAGGAGCGTCTTAAAGGCGGAGAGGTTTAGGGAGGGAATTCCAGAGCTTGGGGCCTAGGCAGCTGAAGGCACGGCCGCCAATGGTGCGGCGAAGAAAATCGGGGATGTGCAAGAGGCCAGAATTGGAGGAGCCAGTAATTATCCTCTAACCAACATCAAAACAGCTTATCTGGTCATTATCACATTCCTGTTTGTGGGAGCTTGCTGTGCGCAAATTGGCTGCTGTGTTTCCAACATCACAACAGTGACCACACTTCAAAAGGTGCTTCATCGGCTGTAAAGTGCTTTGGGATGTCCTGAAGTCGTGAAAGTTTCAAGTTCTTTCTTTCTTTCTTTGGATAATTGTAAACAATTTTACAACACCAAGTTATAGTCCAGCAATTTTATTTTAAATTCACAAGCTTTCGGAGGCTTCCTCCTTCGTCAGGTGAACGTTGTGAAAATGAAATCCTCGAAAATTGGCTGAAGTCAGCCAACTCAGCACAGAACCTGAGATTTAATCATAGAATCTTACAGCACAAAAGGAGGCCATTGGGCCCGTCGTGCCTGTGCCGGCTCTTTGAAAGATAATATAGTCCTCTTCAAGTACATGTCCAATTGCCTTTTGAAAGTTCCTGTAGAATCTGATTCCGCCCTTTCAGGAAGTGCGTTCCAGATGTTAACAACCCTCGGTGTGAAAACATTTCTCCTCATTTCCCCTCTAGTTCTTTTGCCAATTATTTTAAATCTGTGACCTCTGGTTACCGACCCACTTGCCTGAGGAAACAGTTTCTCCCTACTTGCTCTATCAAAACCCCTCATAATTTTTTGAGCACCTCTATTAAATCTCCCCTTAACCATCTCTGCTCTAAGGAGAACAATCCCAGCATCGGAGCAGGTAAAAAGCGAGGCCCAGGGACTAGGCCTCAATCGGGAGCTGGGACCAATGTCCTCGCGGGGAGGTTCGCTAGTGCTGTTGGGGGGGGAAGGGGTTTAAACTAATTTGGCAGGGGGGTAGGCACCAGGATGTAGCATTGGAAAGGAGAAACAAGGGGCACAAAGGATTGGGAGAGAAAGATAGCCCTAGAGTAAGAAATAGTACAGTATTAGGTGGGATCAGACTAAGAGAGAGTACAAGAAAGTCTAAGACTGGTTTACACTGCACTTGTGTAAAGGCATGAAGCATGGTAAATAAGGTTGGTGAGCTGCAGGTGCAAATCGCCACATGGGAATATGATGTTGTGGTGGTAACGGAGACCTGGCTCATAAAAGGGCAGGATTGGGTACTAAATATCCCTGGATACAAGGTGTTCAAGAAAGATAGGGAAGGAAAGAAAGGAGGAGGGGGAGTGGCAGTATTGAATATTGCAGTGCTGGAGAGAGAGGATGTCCTGGAGGGGTCAAGGACAGAATCTATTTGGTTAGAATCAAGAAACAATAGAGGTGCCATTACACTACTGGGTGTATTCTATAGGCCACCAACTAGTGGGAAGGATAGAGAGAGGCAAATTTGCAAGGGAATTACAGAGAGATGCAAAAGCCATAAAGTAGTGATAACGGGGGACTTCAACTATCCTAATATAAACTGGGATAATAATAATATAAGGGGCAAAGAGGGGGAGGAATGTTTGAAGTGTGTTCAGGAGAACTTCCTTGATCAGTATGTTTCTGGCCCAACGAGATTAAATAGGCCTCAGCTAGAGTATTGTGCCTGATTCTGACACCACACTTTAGGAAAGATGTCAAGACCTTGGAGAAGGTGCAGAGGAGATTTACCAGAATGATACCAGGGATGAGGGACTTCAGTTATGTGGAGAGACTGGAGAATCTGGAGTTGTTCTCTTTGGAACAGAGACGGTTGAAAGGAGATTTGATAGAGGTATTCAAAATCATGAAGGGTCTAGACCGAGTAGATGGAGAGAAACTGTTCCCATTGGCGGAAGGTTCAAGAATCAGAGGACACAGATTTAAGGTGATTGGCAAAAGAACCAAAGGCGACATGAGGAAAAACTTTTTTACGCAGTGAGTGGTTATGATCTGGAATGCACTGCCTGAAAGGGTGGTGGAGGCAGATTCACTCGTGGCTTTCAAAAGGGAATTGGATAAGTTCTTGAAAGAAAAAAGTTTGCGGGGTTACGGGAAAAGGGCAGGGGAGTGGGACTAGCTGGATTGCTCTCGCAGAGAGCCGGCACAGGCTCGATGGGCCGAATGGCCTCCTTCTGTGCAGTAACCATTCTACGATTCGATGGTGCAAACTATGAAAAGGAAACTCGACATCCCACACAATACATTCCCTCAGAGTCAGGAAGGAAAAGGACAAGAAGAAATCATGGTGAGATAGCAGTCTGGCCTTTAGCTAATTGCCTGAAATCGATCAATATTCTTCTAAATAAATGATGACCTCATACCTTATACCATCAAAACCAAATGCATCTAGTTAAGAGCCAATCAATTGCTGTTGAATATATTGATTGCTCTCTGCTATCCTCATTAGAAATACAATAAGCAACAGCCCACCATGCATTTTAAAGGCAGGTACAACACTACAAGTTTCAGTTTGAGACTGGTACCTGCTCACAGCAGATCTGAGTTATACTGCAGGCTCCATTATAGCTCGCCTGCAGCTCCTGGCTCATCAGTATCTGAAGGTCAATTACATTCTGGCTGTTAATAAAAGCTGTGGCTCAGTGGGTAGCATTCTTGCCTCTGAGTCAGAAGGTCGTGGGTTCGAGTCCCACTCCAAAGACTTGAGTACAAAATCCAGGCTGACACTCCCAGTGCAGTACTGAGGGAGTGCTGTCTTTCAGATGAGTTGTTAATGATTTGTCTGCTCTCTCAGGTGGATGTAAAAGATCCACTATTTGGAAGATAAGCAGGGGAGTTCTCCCCGGTGTCCTGGGGCCAATATTTATCCCTCAACCAACATCACTAAAACAGATTATCTGGTCATTATCACATTGCTGTCTGTGGGATCTTGCTGTGCACAAATTGGCTGCCACATTTCCCAACAGTGACTGTACTTCATTGGCTGTAAAGCACTTTGGGACGTCCTGAGGTTGTGAATGATGCTATATAAATGAAAGTCTTTCTTTCTTTAATGCTCACTGTGTGTCTGTGAAACCCCAAAGTCGAGTGTCAGCCTGCTAATGCTTACTGTGTCCTTTTGGGTGAGGTACTGGGAAGCACCCGATGCCTGTGGAGAGGAAAGAAAATTGACCAAAAAAAATATGAAATAATAAAAGGAAGCACAGCGTGAAAAGGAATGAACCAGAGAGGGTGGGAACAGGAGCATATTACAGCAGTAAATTTAATAAATGAGACTATTTTGCCGAAGAAATATTCAGTCTGAAGTGGGGATGTCACGGTAATGCAATATATTGATAAATAGCAGCACAGAGGAACCCTTTTCTGTAATAAAATCTTTGTTGCCACTAAATCATTTTCACGATATGAAGAGTTTTGCTCGAACAGGAGAGAGCCCATTGAGGGAGGCCGACTAACAGGTTGATGAAATGGAGAAAACGACAAATTCAAGTTCAGTTACAGCTCATGATCTGTCTCAGGGCTGCGAATCTTTGATGGGGAGGACAGTCAGTTTCAGGTCAGAAATCCTAACTCGAAACTGACCACAAAGGTTATAGTCATGACTGTTTCCTGCAAAATCAACTGGAATGAATGCTTTTTTTGAAAAGTGTAATTAAATTAAGGACAACTCTGGCAATTATGGGGAGGGCGTGACCAAATTCTGGACAGAACACAAGAAAAAGCTTCTGGTCTGATCAGTGAATCTTCCCTCATCTCCAGTTTCCAGTCTCTTTCTTTCTATGTTGCTATCTTCCTTCTCCCTCTCTCTATTTTATCATTTTAACTCTGTCCCTGTTCTCTGGACCTAACAACAACTTGTATTTATATATATAGCCCAAGGCAATTCACAGGAGCAATTATCAAACAAAATTTGGCACTGAGCCACATAAGGAGATATTAGGACAGGTGACCAAAAGCTTGGTCAAAGAGGTAGGTTTTAAGGAGCATCTTAAAAGGAGGAGAGAGAGGCGGAGAGGTTTAGGGCGCTGCCTCTTCACCTCGGTTTCTCAAAACAAAAACAACCTCTCTGGCATCCAGCAAGAGTCAAACTGCTGGAGAGTGGAGCTTACTCCAAGTGGACAGGGAATGTCTGACTGATCTTCCCACAACTCAGTTAAAAAGGACAATAACTGTGCCATGCAGATCACTGCGGCCTCAGGTTGACTCTGTGCTGAGTGAGCTGGACTTAGCAAGAATCTCAGTGGCCGCAATGCAATAGCGCTATGCACCTCCGGGAGTGACTCTGTGATGGTGATCCTTCCCACTTGGTGAGTTCGAGATCTCAAGAGACACCTCTTTATGCCGATGACCTGGCAGAGATCATAAATCCAAGATGGGGGAAAGGCAAAGTGGGTGGTGAGTCGGATGGTATCATTCAGAGAAACTCCCAAGCTCCTGGGGAGGGCGGAGCCACACCGGTAGAAACTTGAAGGGGGGAGGGGGGGAAAGAGGTCAGGGTTCATGTTCCAGATTGCTAGTTGATGAACTATCTTGCTGGAAAGTGCATATATAAACAACAACTGTCATCTCCCCCACAGTCAGAGAGCAGCAACTTGGAACTCTCTCCCCCAAAAGGCTGTGGATTTTGGGGGACAATTGAAGCTTTCAAGACTGAGATAGGTAGAGTTTTGTTAGGCAAGGATATCACAGAATAAGGAGCTATGGCAGGAAAATGGAGTTGAGGTGAGGATCAGCCATGATCTAATTGAATAGCGGAGCAGGCTCGAGGGGCTGAATGGCCTCCTTCTGTTTCTATGTTACTTATTATAGTTCTAGGTTCACACATGAAGATTGACCACATGTGTTAGGTACTGGAGGGCTGCCAGTACCTGTGGAACTAGACCCCAGCATTGGTCAACATCTTCAGGAAAAGGGGCGCAGGAAATTTGGGAGAGCAAAAAACACCCGGCTCCAATCCGAACAAGAGTCATTCACATTCCAACCTCCCCAAACAACTCAAAGAATCGTCAGATCAAGAAAAAGTGGTGGGGGGGGCCTTAAGAGCCCGTGCAACACACACATACTGCAGAACGGCAGAATTTTCCGAGGTTACTGGCACTTTCTCTCTAAACTGCCTTTTGTTCAGGCAGCAAGGAATTTTTTCACTATTTCCAAATCGAGGGTGCGGTCCAATTTCCGTGCGACAGCAGTTATGAAGGGCCAGCGCTGGTCACATGATGCAGGCATTCCATCATTTAATTGTAATTTAGCACTTCATGTTCTGAAGCTGGATCTTAAAAATAAGCCTCCCACAAAACATTAACGTTGAATATTTTGAATTGAGGTGGTGTGTTGTGGATTTGTACATTTCGCTTTGTAACATGGTGAGTGGTAAAGTGAAAGAAATGGAAAACTTGTATTAATATAGCATCTTATCACTGCTCTCTGCAACATCGCAAAGTGTTTCGTATACAGTGAATTATTTTCAAGTCCAGTGACTTTTGTTAAGTAAGAAAGAACTTGTATTTATATAGTACCTTTCACGACCTCAGGATATCCCAAAGAGCTTTACAGTCAATAAAGTACTTTTGAAGTGTAATCACTGTTGTAATGTAGGAAACATGGCAGCCAATTTGCGCACAGCAAGATCCCACAATCAGCAATGAAATAAATGACCAGATCATCTGTTCTGATGGTGTTGGTTAAGAGATTAAATATTGACCAAGTCAGCGGGACAACTCCTCTGCTCTCTTTCAAGTAATGCTTTAGGATCTTATACATCCACCTGAGAGGGCAGACTGGGCATCAGTTTAACATCTCATCCAAAAGACGGCACCTCCGATAGTGCAGCACTCCTTCAGTACTGCACTGAAGTGACAGCCTGGATTACGTGCTCAAGTCTCAGGAGTGGTTTCCATTTATAAAGCATCTTTAACGTAGTAAAAGGTCCCAAGGCGCTACACAGAAGCGTAATCAGACAAAAGCGGTAGGTTTTAAGGAGCATCTTAAAAAGGGAGAGAGGTGTAGAGGTTTAGGGACGGAATTCCAGAGCTTAGGGCCGAGGTAGCTGATGGCACGGCCGCCAATGGTGGAGCGAAGGAAGTTGGAAAGGGGAAGAGGCCAAAGTTGGAGCAATGTTGAGTTCTTGGAGGGTCGTAGGTCTGGAGGGGTCTAGACTCGCACATGAACAATGGTCACTTGAATCAGGTAGCGGCAGTAAGGAGTGACTCAGTGGCCATGGTCCTTCCCATGTGGTGAGTTCAAGATCCCAGGAGAAACCTCAGCAGACGCCCACGCACACGCACTTTCCAGCAGGAGTCACTCCACAGTGATCAGAGCAGGAACACATCCCTAGCCCAGGGGTTGCTAAGTCCATTTGAATCATTCCTGATGGTTGCCCCAGTGGACATCAGCTAACTCAGCACCAGATGGGAGCTCAAACCATAACACAGAGTGCACTTACCCCTGGTCCATCAGAGGGAGCTGAACAAAGCTCTACGGTTATGTCAGAACTGAGAGGCTACAACGATCAAAGACTGACCAGTCTGGAGCTCTTTTCACTTGAAAAGAGAAGGCTGAGGGGGTGACCTGATGGAGGTCTTTAAAATTATGAAGGGGTTTGATAGGGTGGACGTAGAGAAGATGTTTCCACTTGTCGGAGAGTCCAAAACTAGCGGCTATAAATATAAAATGATCACTAATAAATCCAATAGGGAATTCAGGGGAAACTTCTTTACCCAGAGAGTGGTTAGAATGTGGAACTCACTACCACAAGGAGTGGTTGAGGTGAATAGCATAGATGTATTTAAGGGGAAGCTAGATAAACACATGAGGGAGAAAGGAATAGAAGGATATGCTGATAGATGAAGTAGGGAGGGAGGAGGTTCACGTGGAGCATAAACACCGGCATAGACCCGTTGGGCCGAATGGCCTGTTTCTGTGCTGTAAATTCGATGTAATGTAGTGAAACACATGTATAAAATGCCTGAATATGCAAAGTGATTTTATTTAACATTTTTTTGAACTATTAAAAAGCTTACTATTGATCAGGAGAAAAGCCAGTCGTCTAGGATTCTACAGAAATCTATTAAACAATTAAAAAGTACATAATTTGTTCTGATTTCTTATCGGATTAATGCTAATGCCTAATGCCAGCACTAGGCTGGGTGTTTAGGCATCCATGGCTGAATTCACAAAAGCAACTTGAAACTGGCAATTTGTTAATTACAAAAATAAGATTTTCTGCCGTGCTGCACTCATGGACTGAAGAAGGAGATCCTCCTGTGAGTGAGGTCCAACATCACTAAACAGAACAAACCCCCCACCCACCCCCCACCTCGAGTTCAGCACTAACATGCCACAACCCCGAGAGGGCAGGACGAGCTTTTGGAAATGGGAGAATGTCACACTGCTGGTGCAAAAGGGGGCTGAGGATGGTCATTGGGGTGACTGGTGGGAAAGAATTAGATGCCATCAGTCTGAAGGAGGTGGATTAATATTGTGCAGACAGCTTCATTAACCTGCACTGTTTCAGTAAATCAGTGAGATATTAATGATGCTAATCCAGCTCCCCATGTACTGAAGTCATTAACTCCTCTCAGGCTGTTTCTCCCGATGAAGTCATAAGGTAGGAAGAATAAAGGAACGAGCTTGTATTTATATAGCGGCTTTCAGGTCCTCAGAATGTCGCAAAGCGCTTTCACAACGAGGAGTTACTTTTGAAGTGCAGTCACTGTTGTTATGTAGGTAAACCCGGCAGCCAATTGTGCAGAGTGAAGTCTCACAAATAGCAAATGAGATAAATGAACAGATAATCTCTTTTGGCCATGTTGATTGAAGGGACAAATGTTGGCCAGATCACCGGGAGAACATCCCTGATGACTTAGAATCATACAGCACCGAAGGAGGCCATTCAGCCCATTGTGCCTATGCCGGCTCTTTAAAAGACCTATCCAATTAGTCCCACTCCCTCCTGCTCTTTCCCTAAAGCCCTGCAAATTTTCCCTTTTTAAGTATTTATCCAATTCTCTTTTGAAAGTTATTATTGAATCTGATTCCATCACCCTTTCAGGCAGTGCATTCCAGATAATTACAGTAAAGAAAATCTCCATATATCCCCCCTGGCTTTTTTGCCAATTATCTTAAATCTGTGTCCTTTGGCTACCGACCCTCCTGCCGGTGGAAACAGTTTCTCCTCATTTACTCTATCAAATCCCCTCATGATATTGAACACCTCGATTAAATCTCCCTTTAACCTTCTCAGTTCCAAAAAGAACAATCCCGGCTTCTCCAATCTCTCCACATAACTGAAGTCCCTCATCCCTGGTGTCATCCTGGTAAATCTCTTCCGCACCCTCTCCATGGCCTTGACATCCTTCCTAAAGTGCGGTGCCCAGAATTGGACGCCATACTCCAGCTGAGGCCTAACCAGTGATTTTGACTGGTGACTGCTGACAGGTGTAGAATGGGGACGAGGGTCGAGGTACCTGTGGGGATTGTGCCCTAGCCACAGTCGGCACCTTCGCAGGGAAAAGGGGAGAGATTGGGAAAAATATACAACAAAAGATTTTGCAGTTTGCAGGAAAAGTAGCACTGGAGCGACCAGTGTGTTGAGCAGTCTGCCTGCAGCATGTTAATCTCCACTGGGACAACCTCATAATTATTATTAGCCTCATCTCTTAAATGGAAAGCTGGCTCATGAAAATAACGATTCCATTTCTTCAAGATCAGAATCATTTGCTTTGTTTGTCTCTGACCTTCATATATAACGGCTGGAAACCGACAGAACTCCCCTCTCAATTAACACTTCTGATATCTCCGTTCAATGTCATTCTGATTGAAATGAGATGCTCCGTGCACTTTGAGGTGGGGTGGTGGGGGAGGGAGGGGGGGGAATCGACTTATCACATCACTCTTTCTCAGCCATCGTTACCGGCTGAACTGTGACCTCTTGGCGCTGTCGGGACACAGCGTTCGAAATTCTCGCGATGTTAAATGTCGGCCGAGGCTTCCCTCAGCTGCTGTGCCTCATTGCTCAGCAAAAAAAAACCCGTGACCATTTTTCATGCAGCGTGCCCTGTTCAGAAGAAGCACTGACAATATCTCACACCTCCCCCAGCCCTTGCAGCTAATGCACTGGCATTAACACCTTTCTGCGGACTTGATAATTGAACTCACTGGGGGAAATGGTGATAATTTGGCATGGTTGTTAATTAGAAGCTAAGGAGGAAGAGATATGTAGGAACTTTCTGGATGCAGACAATGACAACTTGCATTTATAAAACGCCTTTAATGTAGTAAAAATGTCACAAGGCGCTTCACGGGAGCTTAATCAGACAAAATCTGACACCGGGCCGACCTAAAGAGATATTAGGACAGGTGACCAAAAGCTTGGTCAAAGTGGTAGGTTTTAAGGGGCGTCTTAAAGGAGGAGAGAGAGGTAGACAGGTGGAGAGCTTTAGGGAGGGAATTCTAGAGCTTAGGGCCTAGGCAGCTGAAGGCACGGCTGCCAATGGTGGAGCGCTTAAAATCGGGGATGCGCAAGGGGCCGGAATTGGAGGAGCGCAGAGATCTCGGAGGAGGAGGTTACAGAGATAGGGGTGGGTTGAGGCCATGGAGGGATTTGAACATAATTTTAAAATTGAGGCGTTGGCGGACCGGGAGCCAATGTATGTCAGCCAGCACAGGGGGAGATGGGTGCACGGGACTTGGTGCGAGTTTGGATATGGGCAGAAGAGTTTTGGATGAGCTCAAGTTTAGGGAGGGTGGAAGATGGGAGACAAAGAACAGACTATTTTACAGCCCACTTCTACTCCTGCTTTGCTCCCTATATTTTGGGAGGGGATAGCAGGAGGAAATGCTTCAAATTACGCTGCACTTATATTGTAACTCTGCCACCTCAGGCAGCCCCGGACCGAGCCTGAAATTAGCCCTCCAGCATAATCGAAGTGGTGCCAGGGCCTCCGGTGACATTGCCCCATGTGGACAGTATCGGTTCTTGAAACGTGTGCAATCACAGGTACAAACAATTCTGCGGCAAAGTGGTCCAGGGCTCCAAGACACAACATCACTCGAGACAGCTCAGACTTTACTTTCCTTTCTCTCCTCCAATTTCCTCCCCTCCATTTTTCTCCTTGGGGAGCCTTCGCAAGGGGAGGGGAACAATACAGCTGAACCCAATGTCCACACACCCCCTGAAGAGATCATTGGAGAGCGATCAAGGCCGAGAGCCTAAGTTGAATTTTCCTCTCCCTTCTCTGAGGGCACCAAGGCCAGTTATTTCATCGCTTCCACTACGATCGGCTAACCCAACACAGACTGGAGATCAAACCTGGGACCTTCCTACTTTTTCCATTTTACATGTCCGAGGGTTGTCACCTGTCTGGACTTTGAACAAGCTGGCTGGAAATTTCTAGACTTAAAAACCCAGTGTGTCAGCTTGGCTCAGTGGTAGTACTCTCACCTCTAGAGTCAGAAGGTTATGGGTTCAAACCCCACTCCAGATGTTGGTGCACTAAATCCAGGCTGCATCTTCAGTGCAGTACTGAAGGAGTGTTGCCCTGTTAGAGGTGTTGTTTTTTGGATAGGACTTTAAACCAAAGCCCCACCTACTTACTGAGGTAGATGGAGAAGATCCAATGGCAATAACTGAAGTGAAGGGGACCTTCTCTTAGTGTCTTGGCCAACATTTATCTCTCCACCAAAAACAGAATTAACTGGTCATTTATCTCACTGCTGTTTGGGGGATCTTGTTGTGCCCAAAATAGCCACTACAATGGCCTATGAAACAAGACTGTCTACATTTCCAATGCAAGTTCCTTTTTTTTTGGAAGCTTACCTTTTAAAACTTGAGTCCTTTTTTTGTCACCTTTGTGTCTCATGAATTGTAAACATTAGTTACAGATGATGAAAATTCATTGAAACTTCAGTAAAGCAAACATCCCAACTCAAGCTCCCTTATTTCCCGACCCCCTTTTTTTTGACTATGTACTAGGCAAATGGATGAACCCTACTTCCCCTCCATTTTAATGGATGAACCCTACCTCCCCTCCATTTCAATGGATGCCACCCTATGCCCCCCCTCCATTTGTAATGGATACAACCCTACCTCCCCTCCATTTGTAATGGATGCAACCCTACCCCCCACCTCCCCGCCTCCATTTGTAAGTGGGTTTCTCCGTTCAGCTTAATCTACTCATTAATCTATCCTGCCCTTGTCATGCTTACGTGTGCAATGTGATTTCATCTGTGGAACATTAATAGCAAAACGAAATAGAACAATGATAAATAGCACAGCTGGTTCGACCTCATAAAACTAAATGAATAGTTAATCACTGATGTCTGCATTCACTAAAATTTCTCTGTGTTTAAATTTTTTACAAGTCTCTGTTGATTTTTTTTAACCAACCTCCTGACCTCCCTATTTCAAAATCTAAATTTTCATTGTGTAGCAAACTTACACCTGCACTCATACAATTAAAGTGATAAATAACCTGCCTTAAGACGATTTCCACCGGTTTGGGTTCAAAAGTGGGTTTTTTTGCACATAAAAGATCTTTATTTAATTTTTTGTTCCATTATGTATTATTCTTACAGGCCTCATCATCAGTCAACTATCCTCAGAGATCCTGGAACTGTCCTCCACAACCCTGCATAAGGCAGAGACCTGAACCCTGAAGTTATGTTTTGGATTGTCCATGGTTGGTCTTTCAGTAACTTGTTATGTGACTCAGTGGGTCGCACTCTTGTACTCTGAGTTAGAAAGTTGTGAGTTCAAGTCCCACTCCAGAGATTTGAGTACAAAATCTAGACTGATACTTCAGTGCAGTACTGATGGAGGTGCTGCCTTTTGGATGAGGGGCCCTATCTGCCCTCTCCGGTGGACATAAAAGATCCCATGGTTTAAAGGAGAGCTGGGGAGTTCTCCCTGGTGTCCTGGCCAATATTTATCCCTGAACCATTGCCGAAAATCAGGTTATCACATTGCTGTTTGTGGGACCTTTGCCGTGGGCAATATTGGCCACCGCCATGTTATATAAATGCAAGTTGTTGTTGTTGTGTTATAATGGGTCTGGAGTGGGTCTTGAACCTACTGATTAATATATCTCCACATTCCCATTTCACACTGCTCTGAAACCACTACCTGCAGTATTTCAACAGTGCAATCCATACTGGATACACAATCAACTGCTTCTTTTTCTTTATGAACCTATAAGTATTTTCATAATCATTTTCTTGTGCCCCCGCCATTGACAGTCTGCTCTCAGACTGAAAACAACGGTCGTACTCCCTGCTCCCCAATCAAAATATACTTAACAACAGATTAATGCACAGAGCACCTATTTCGAGAGAGCCCAACACACCAGGCAATATGCGTCAAAATAAGGAGCCAGTTATTCCATGCTAGTTTATTTTTACTTGGAGCTGTGAATTTACAAGTGCTGACCAATCTGCAAACTTCTCTTACCAACAGCAACCAATGTCTAATTGTCCTCAGGACCATTGAGAGCAATGAGGCCTTGTGGTTAAACGCTCGTGAAACACATTCCACCTTAGCAGCAGAGTAATACACGGTGAGTCACAACGGGCTAACACTGCTGTCCATAATCATCTGCATTATCCTGAGCAATGCTGCAGGAGATCTGTTAGTATATTGTACAAAGGGAATGGAACATAGGAACAAGGGTAGGCCACTCAGCCCCTCGAGCCTGTACCGCTATTCAATTAGATCATGGCTGATGTGTATCTTAATTCCATCTACCCACCTTGGTTCTGTAACCCTTAATACCCTTGCCTAACAAAAAAAAAATCTATAAATCTCAGTTTGTAAATTTGCAATTGACCCCCAGCCTCAACAGCTTGTTTTGGGGGAGAGAGTTCCAGATTTCCACTCCCCTTTGTGTGAAGAAGTGCTTCCTGACATCACCCCTGAACGGCCTAATTCTAAAATGACAACAGTGACTACACTTCAAAAGTACTTCATTGGCAGTAAAGCACTTTGGGACGTCCTGAGGTCGTGAAAGGCGCTATAGAAATGCAAGTCTTTCTTTACTTTTTTCTAGGCTCCCCCACCAGAGGAAATAGTTTCTCTCCATCTACCCTTATCCTATCCTTTAATCATCTTAAACACCTTAATTAGATCACCCCTTAATCAGTGACGGTAATTTTATCTCATGGTTTAATCCCTCTGAAACTCCTCTGTCAGTTATATGTGGGGCTCTACGGTGTCACTGATGCAGTCACTTTTTTTTTTGGCCATTCCATTATCTTCCGATTAAACTCCTGCCCATTCACCCTCCTCCCATTTACTTTCCCTGGATTTCAGCTTCATGTGCTGCCTCTGACTCCCCAGAAAACGCCTTCCAGTTCCTGTATTGTGTCTGCCAGTGAGTCCAACTTTTTGCCCTTTTCCATGTTCTCGCAGCCAGAGAATGCTTGGAGAATGAAAACAGAGGCCATCATCTCAACGTTTCACAGCTCCATTGGGGAAACATTTTTCATCGATTTCCACCAATCCTTTGATTTCCCCCCCAGCCGTCAAATTTTATCCACTTCTGGAAGACCTGGAATAAATCCCGAAAAACTCAGGAAATTTTTCCAGGAAACAAAAACTAAAAACACAGAGCTGTATGAATTGTGTGTGATCAGAAATTGACGTTCACTGGCACCTAAATGTAACTTTCTGTAAAGGTACTGTCCTATTTCAAAAAGGAGTTTGATATTACCTAGTCATGAATAACAGGAAATGGGGAATTAGACCCCTGTGGAGCTTTTCAAAGCCTCTTGCCTTGAAATCAGTGGGAGTACAAGGAGACAATGCTGGGAAATTGAGTTAGAGAACAGCACAGCCCTCTGCAGATTTTACAGCTGTACATGGCTTAGATACACAGTGCAGCAGCAACAACAACAACAACAACAACAACAACAACAACTCGCATTTACATAATGTCTTTAATGTAGTAAAACGTCCCAAGCCACTTCACAGGAGCGCAATCAAACAAAATTTGACATCGAGGAGGACATAAGGAGATATTAGGACACATGACCAAAAGCTTGGTCAAAGCAATAGGTTTTAAGGAGCGTCTTAAATGAGGAGAGAGAGGTAGAGAGGCAGAGAGGTTTAGGGAGGGAATTCCAGACCTTAGGGCCTAGGCAGCTGAAGGAGCGGCCGCCAATGGAGGCCAGAGGTATCGAATCAGAGATGCTACCCCTACCCACTCCCTCAATTTTCCTCCCTCCTCGCCAGAGGACAATAAGCCATGTTTTGGTTCAGTAACGTGGGTGCTAACTGACCCATCTATGTCTCCCAATTTGCCAGTGAGTGGTGGCAGGCTGTTTGATTGGGCTGCAAAGTGACACCAGAAGTCCCAGCCAGAATGGAGATGATTGGGTAATTCCCCTGTCAATCATGCCTGGAAACCACACTGCTGTAAGTGACTGGGATTGATTTTATGCACATAATTTGTTATTATGTAACTATCCTCTACTCACTGCAATTTGCTGGAGAAATAATCCTGCTGTACTCGGGAGACCCTGCCGTAGTTTCATTCTCGAGTTTGAAGACTCTAAATTAAAACCACAAGCCCCCCCCCCCCGCCGCCTCCAACTCATTGGCTGACACAGGGGTGTCATTAGTACCCTAACTATTGTCTCTACTGAGATCAATTAGTTCAGCGCAGACCAGAGAGTGGACCATGCCAGCTGTGGCTCAGGGGGTAGCAGTCTTGCCTCTGAGTCAACAAGTCGTAGGTGCAAGTACCACTGTAGAGACTTGAGCACATAATCCAGGCTGATACTCCAGTGCAGTACTGATGGAGTGCTGCATTGTCGCAGGTACCGTCTTTTGGATGCGATGTTAAACTGAGGCCCCATCTGCCCTCTAGGGTGAATGTAAAAGATCCCCTGGCACTATTTGAAGAAGAGCAGGGGATTTCTCCCTGGTTAATATTTATCCTTCAACCTACGTCACCAAAACAGATTTGTCTGATAATTATTTCATTGCTGTTTGTGGGATCTTGCTGTGCACAAATTGCCTGCCGCGTTTCCTACATTACAACAGTGACTACACTTCAAAAAGTACTTCATTGGTTGTAAAGTGCTTTGGGACGTCCTGAGGTCGTGCAAGATGCTATATAAATGCAAGTCTTTCTTTCTGTTTTGGCCAGATCATATGTCATCTTACAGAATCAGCAAGTACACGAGCTCTAATCAGAAATATAGCAAGAAAGAGCAAATTAATTTGATTAATATTAAACCTTTCACATTCTCAAGATGCCCCAATGCGCTTTGCAGCCAATGGATTACTTTCGAAGTGTGGTCACTGTTACTTAGTAGGCAAATGCAGCAGGCAATTTGTGCACAAAAATGGTCCTACAAGCAGCAATGAGATAATGGACTAGTTAATTCTGTTTTGGTGGTGTTGGCTGAGTGACAAATGTCGCCTAGGACACAGGAAGAATTCCCTGCTCTTCTTAGAATAGTGCCATGGGATCTTTTGAGTCCTTCCTTACCCCCCGGGGCTTTTATTATCTGTCAAACACGGGATTCAACACCATAAAGGCACTTACATTTGAGAGTCAGCTCCTGGCATCTACACTGTTACATCTCGCTTCCTTATCCCATCAACAGTCTGGTACACACCCAAAACACTGGGGTCACAAGTCTACTGATTGGATTGGAGAGCCGGATTCGGTAGGGTAAAAGCCTGGGGGGCATCTGGCAGTTCGGAATTCCATCCTACACAAGAGTCAGTGTAAAAGTGACAATGTACACTCGCCAGGTCAACTCTCGAGCAGCTCATCGATGGAAGAATGAATGGGAGAGACAAGGCAATTGTGGGTGTGAATGGTAGCCTGGGGCTTAATTGATTGGGAGTGCTGCAGAGGGTTAAAAAAATAAGGTCTTTGATCTTACATCATGTCAACTGGTAATTAACAGAACAATGGACAGAAAGTACACAACAACAACTTCAGAAAGGAGAGTGCTCGAGTGATAAGGAGTTTTATCTGTTAGAATTAGTCATTGTTTGCCCAGATAATCTGCCTTTCTTTCATTTTGGAAGCTTCAATACTTGTTGGAGCTAGCCTTTGGAACTAGTGCTGTAAGATCAACACAGAGTGAGGAGCTGTCTTCAGGGGCACAGGGCCCTGCCCCATGAGGTGGGTTTCCAGCTCATCTCTGAAGGCAAGGCATCACTGCTATCCAGGTTAGCCTTAAAGGAAGGGAAAGTATTTCTATTTATATAGCGCCTTTCACAACCTCAGGACATCCCAAAGCGCTTTACAGCCAATGAAGTGCAGTACAATATAGGGAAACGCAGCAGTCAATTTGTGCACAGTAAGGTCCCACAAACAACAATGAGATAAAAGACCTGGTAATCTGCTTTAGCATTGTTGGTTGAGGACTAAATATTGGCCAGGACACCAGGAGAACTTAACTGCTCTTCCCCGAATAGTGCTGTGGGATCTTTCATACCAATTGAGAGGGCAGACGGGGTCTCGGTTTAATGTATCATCCAAAAGACAGCACCTCCAGCAGTGCAGTACTCCCTCAATACTGCACTGAAGTGTCAGCCTGGATTATGTGCTCAAGTTTCTGGAGTGGGGCTGGAACGCACAATCTTCTGACTCAGAGGTGAGAGTGCGACCAGTACTCCCCATTATATGGCTGGAATCTCTGAGCAGCACCAGTACGATATATACAAGCACAACACTATTTTATATAATGCACTGTACACTATATAGTGTATTATATGTACAATCATTACGTTACATTATACAATGCATTGTACACTATGTAGTGCGTATAATTTATACTACAACCATTACACTAAACAATAAACTGTGCACTATATACAGTGTACGATTTATACTACAAGCATCACTCTATACAATGCACTGTACACTATATAGAGTGTATCGTATATACAATCACCACACCATGCAATACAGTGTGCACTATGTATACACAGTGAATCATTTATACCGCATGCATTACACTATACAATACACTGTAGATTATATAGTGTGTATGACTTATACTACAAGCATTACACTACACAATACGCTGTACACTATGTAGAGTGTATCATATGCACAATTAGCACACTATACAATACTGTACATTATAATTATGCAGTGATTCATTTATACTACAAACATTATACTACACAATATACTGTATACTATTTGTACAGTACCTGATATGTATATTACAAGCATTACAAATTATGTTATAGTCCTGTTTCTTTCTGAGTATATTTAGATGTCAGATGGTTAAATGTCTTCTGATTTTTTTCACATACATAATTAATATCTATTTACCTGCCTGTTTGGAAATAGAGGAGGTAAATCAGCAGCCCTGGGTACAAACACCATTTCATGTGCAGAGTCATCTCTGTACGAGGGGATTAGAACAGCCAACCCAGCACGTCAGTGACAGCCTCCTTCAGTACCTCGTGCTGAATTGCTGCTTATGTAAAAGCCCGAACATGAGGGTGGCTGCAATTTATTCAAACACAAAGCATTACATAATCCTTCAGCCCACAAACAGCACCATTATAAAACACACAAGATGTACTGTAAAGGGCACCAACCAAGGAATTAAAATGTGGTATTCACTGCTCCTACTCTAATCCCTAAATTATATGCTCGGAATATATTTAATGGATAAAACAGAAAATCCTCGGAATCTCTTTATGATTATTATTATATTGTACTGAAATCCCATTTGTTTCTTGCCGGACAAAATCATTCTTCTAAACTGCTGTATTGGGGGAAGAGTTTCGTCTCGTCATGTGTTAGGACATTGTGGGAGTTTCCCTATAATTGCTATTTCTAGTGAAACTGTAAATACAATTCTCAAATCCCACCGACATATTTCAGTGTCAGAGGTAATCTTCCCCCATTGAGGCTACATGTGATAACTCTCCATCACAAAGTCTGCCTGCTTCCACCTCCAAAATGTCACCCACCCCCGCCTCCATGCCTTTATCAACTCTAGACTCATGGTCAGCCTCCCATTCCCCACAGTCGATAAACTTCAGCTCATCCAAATACTCTGCTCCCCACATCCGACCCCACACCAAGTCCTGCTTGCCCATCACACCTGTCGTCGGTGACCTGCACCGGCTCCCAGTCTCCCAACGCCTTTAAATTTAAAATTCTCATCCTTGTGTTTAAATCCCTCCATGGCCTCATCCCTCCCTTTCTCTGTAACTTTCTGCAGCCCTACAAGCCTACTCTGAACTCTCCATTCCTCTGACACTGCCCTCTGGTGTAATCTTCCCTCCCTCCATCCCACATTTCCCTACCTTACAACAGTGACTACACATCAAAAGTATTTCATTGGCTGTAAAGTGCTTTGGGATGTCCTGAAGTCACGAATAGACGCTATAGAAATGCAGGTTCTTTCTTTCCACACTGACACCAGCACCACTAAGTTCCACTCTCTGAAACTTCCTTCCACTACCCCCTCCCCCGCCCGGCCATTTTTCCCAAAGCTAGCCTACAAATTGGCAATTTTTAAAAATTAAATTTCACAACTTGCAATAGTGGGATTTGAGTGCATGACTTCTGGATTATTAACCCAGTACCATAACCACCACACCATTGTATCCATACACACTGAAACTGGTAAACAATTACAGCTACTGTGTTGGCACAAAAAAATTAGTGCTCCAATCCACTGTACCACAGAATGCGAGCGGCTACTCTTCTGACCATATTTCCAACCTGAAGGAGTTTCCTAGCTCAGCCTTTAGGGACGGAGAAGGTACCAAATGGTGAGCAGGCATCTCCCCCAAACTGAGGGAGGATAGTGGAGGAAAAAAACAAACGAGAAACTCAGCCAAGCTCCTTTCTGCATTTCCTGATGGGTTTACCGTGGGATTGGCAGAAACGGTAAAAGAAAGACTTAGATCATTACATAGGATGCTCAGCACAGACCATTCAGCCCAACAGGTCTATGCCGGTGTTTATGCTCCACACAAGCCTCCTCTTCAGCTAACCCCATCAACATATCCTTCTATAAATTTCTCCCTTGTGTGTTTATCTAGCAAATCTACTTGCATTTATATAGCATCTTTCACAACCTCAAGACTTCCCAAAGTGCTTTACAGTCGATGAAATACTTGTGAAGTGCAGTCACTGTTGTAATGTAGGAAACGCGGCAGCCAATTTGCGCAGAGCAAGATCCCACAAACAGCAATGAGATATTGACCAGATCGTGTTTTTAGTGATGTTGGTTGAGGGATAAATATTGGCCAGGTCACCGTAGAGAACTCCCCTGCTCTTCTTCGAAATAGTGCCAGGGGATCTTTTACATCCACCTGAGAGGACAGATGGGGCCTCGGTTTAACGGCTCATCCAAAAGGCGGCATCTCCGACAGTGCAGCACCCCTTCGGTACTGCACTGGGAGTGTCAGCCTGGATTACGTGCTCAAGTCTCTGGAGTTAGACTCGAACCCACGATCTTCTGACTCAAGCAAGAGTGCTGCCCACTGAGCCACAGCTGACACTGCAGGCAGCCTTTTGAGTTCTTTTGCTTGCCCTATCACTCATGAAAGTGAGGGGGTAGGGGGAGGTTGGGGAGAGAATAACGTAAAGAGGGATACAAAATACTCTTTAGCGATGACATAATTTTGTAAATGTAATTTAATACAAGGTATATTTGTGCTGCCAGTGGATCAGTTGTCAAGTGTCCTTTCCCAGTGTGAACCTGAACCATACAGACCAGAAAGATCCCACGCTTGATCCCGACCTGTGCCGAGTTTGATCTCACCAGGGGAGCAGTCTGGAACAGCTTCAGTGTCCCCCGATTAGAGAGAGATAGGAAGATCAAACAGGGTTTCGGCATACGGTCACTATCCAGTGACCTCTGCTGGAAACTACGCCTGTGTAGATATCGGGGGGGGGAGGAAAGAACTGGGCTCAACTGCGATTGCCCCCCATGGTACAATAGCCTCACGATGCATGAAAGACGGCAGCTGGGCATGGGACTGAAGAGCAGCCGGCACCCATGAGGTTATACACCAGCACCTTCAGGGGATGAGGGAAGGAATTGTTTTAAAAAGTCGAATTCAGTAGTTGGAGAGATGTAACAAGACTTGGTTGCAATTCCAGCTGAAAAATTATTATATGTTACCAACATCACGTTGCAGAAATGCTGCAACAGACCTTGAAAAAAGTTAACAAACACAAAATATAACTCGATCAGCCATTATTTCTCCCCACATTCTCCAATTGCACTGGCCCTCCCAACTAACCAGGTTACATTCAAACTGCTGTACCTTCTGCAGGCCCTCCCTCAACATAACCCTCTGAGCGTGTATGAAAAGACAAAGGGCAGAGCTGGAGGAGGAACACATTTACCTCACCATAATCTCCCTGCCTTTTCATTAAAAATAAAAGCAACTGTGGGCAGATGCTGAATGACCACCTTATGTCAATACCGTTAACGGAACACACAAAATGAAAGGAAATCACAGCCACTGAACATCGAAATAGGTGAAGCTAATGAGGAACCGAGTGTACCAGCACAGGTCAGGGGATCCTGGATTCAAATAAACTTGCATTCATGAACTCAGTTAGCAATGCAGTGTACCAGCACTGACACCAGAGAATATGAAAATGCGACCCTCTCATCTACATTCTCCGAATGCCATTAGATTATTGAACCATTCGCAGTTTGCAATCAAGGAATATCACTGACTGCACACAAAAAAATGTACATTAATTTTTTTTAAAATTAAAAATGCGGACCCCGCAACAAAATAGAAGGAAAATAAAAATCCCAGAACCACACACAATCTTACCCAGTATAAATACAGCGTGTGGCTTTGTTTTCATAAGGTTTAAAATTAAAAGCACCGTGTAATTGTTTAAATATTGAGAGAAGTTTGCTTTCACAATGTGATGGGCTATCGAACGAATATCTTAATGTTATTTTCCTTATCCCTTCTCGAACTTTACTGAGCCCACATTTGCTCTCCTCAACACCCCCTTTTTTTTGCAAAGTGAGATTTGTTAATTGTTCCCCATGAATTTTACAGGGAGCTGCTTTTTAAAAGAAAGAACTTGCCCACGGATTTTTATAAAAATCTTTGTCTGCACGTTCCTTTTCCATGGAGGAATTTGAATTGGTTTTGTTTTAATACAGCAGGTAGTGGGCGGAACCCGGTCATCGGCCAATTCTTGGCTTAAATATGATTTTTACGCTACTGTCAATGGACGCCCGACATTTCCCTTAACGTCCCAAGTATTGGGCGCATTAGAGGAATGATATTTTTAAATATATAATATATATATATATTCCCCATTCACAGTACAGAGATTTGGAAAAACTCACCAGGCAACGCTCTCCTCTTCTGCTTCCCTCTTAAGAGTACCTTTGTCCTGTCTTTAAACAGCCCCCTAACAAAGAGAGAAGTCAGCATTCAACTCTGCCATCTGCCCAAGCATGCAAACAAAACCAAAAAGCAGCACCGAATATTATTACACGCAGGCAGACAATCCGTCTTGCAAATTTATTAAAAGGCGACGCACTCCGCTTCCTGTCCTTTACCCAGATTTGAAAGCGGGTCCTAGATCATTCTCTTTTTCTTTCAAAAAAAAAAGGTTGTGTGTGTTTGGGTAGATGTTTTTTTTTGTTTGGAAGCAATCGTATTAAAATGTGACGGTTTCGCTTTATTTTTAAAGAAAAGGGGAAAAGCTAGCACAGGCGCGATGGGCCGAGTGGCCTCCTCCTGCGTTGTATCGTTCTATGATTCTGTGGATGAACCCGAACGGAGCAAGGGGCAGAGGAGCTGACAGCGCCGGCAATTTGCTGCTGCGAGCCGGCAGGTTAGGAGCTAGCAGTCGGTGGAAGCTCCCTACAGCAGTCTGCAGTTACCAGCTTTCATACTGGGCTCGGAGGTACACGGAGTCTGCAATAAGTGACAGTCATTTGAATCTCAGCTATTTTATTATTTTTTTGGAGGGTTTTCATAGAGCTGACAAAACAAAACAGTGAAAACAAGAATGGGGGAGATTTAAATAGAGGTGTTCAAAATCAGAGTAAACAGGGAGAAACTATTTCCACTGGCAGGAGGGTCGATAACCAGGGGACACAGATTTAAAGTAATTGGCAAAAGAACCAGAGGGGAGATGAGGAGACATTTTTTTCGTAGCGAGTTGTTATGATCTGGAATGCGCTGCCTGAAAGGACGGTGGAAGCAGATTCAATAATAACTTTCAAAAGGGAATTGGATAAATACTTGAAGGGAGAAAAAATTGCAGGGCTAGGGGGAAAGGGCAGGGTAATGGGACAAATTGGACAGCTCTTTCAAAGAGCCAGCACAGGCACGATGGGCCGAATGGCCTCCTTCTGTGCTGTATCATTCTATGATTCTAAGAATATAAATAAGCTGTGATAGGGCAGGTAGTGTTCGAGGATGAGACACATCACATAACAGCTCACACACTGCCAGGCCGACCTTCGTATTTGTGTGTGTGTTTTATTTAAAAATAAAAATTTTGCCTAAAAGGTAAACGCACATTTGAAATCTGTGATATGAATGTTCCGCGCTCCGTGTAACGAGCCCGCCAGTGAAAACCCACAAGTGAGCCTCACATAACGAGTACCTAAGTTCACCAGAACTAATTGCATTACCATCTTAATAACACATTAGTCTTTTACAATAATGACAGCACTGATTGGATGAAAGAAAGGAGGCAATAATTTGACATCACTAAGCAATATAAACTCGTTTCATTGAGAGAAGCTGCTCTCTGCTTCTGCCACCATATAGGGGGACTTCTTTGCTTGCATTTCTTTACAGTTCCTTCCTCACGTTTTGCCAAGTCCCCGGCTTGGTTCCCATAGCTGCCGTCCTCTCTCTTATTTCAGTCGTCTCAGTTCTGATGAAAGGTCATCGAGCTGAAACATTAACTCTCGTTTATCTCACTCCACAGATGCTGCCTGACCTGCTGAGTGTTTTTACAGCAATTTCTGTTTTTATTTCAGATTTCCAGCGCCCGCAGTATTTTCAGCTTTTGTCTCTTTTTATTTCTCCGCCTTCGTCAAAAGTTAATTCACAATGAGAAGCGGGCGACGGATTTTTTTTTTAATTTTTTTGGCTTACTGCCAAAAAAATTTAATTTCCACCCCACTCCCCGTCCAGTGACTTCAATCAGCCTCTCAGCATGGGTCTAATCTGTGAAAAGGCTTTGTTTAAATACCTCGATGCAAATGCCGCTGTTCTCTATTCACGGCTGCTTCGGGAAGAAGAGAAAGAGAAAAAAAAAGGGAACGTATCGCTTAAGATGGAATATTAGTGTTTGCTGACCTGCAAAGCGACATCCAGAGAGAGAGAGAAAGGAGAGAGAGAGAAAGGAGGAAGGAGAAAAATTCTTCTGGATTTTCGTGGAAACGCCGATCATGTCTGCTGGCAAAAAGTGGCCACGTCCCATCGGTTTTCGGTTTTGTTGTTTTGTTTTGTCCGGGATCCATCAGCTCGTGGCTTTTATTTAAGAGGGAACAGTTAACGGCCTAACTTCAATGCGTGCCATCGTTGCTTAGTCAGAAAACGGGTGCATTCGAACACCAGGACAAGAAAACAAAAGAAAAACCCACTTAAGTCAAGGACGACAGCAAAGTAAAGTAGTTACAGCGGGCAGACTTCAGGACTTATTGCTCAGGAACTTGCAAGACCCCTATTGTAGTGGACAGCTGAGGTGTGGGGCTGATCCCAGACTAAATAGCTCTTACACATACCTGTGATGCATCAGTTGAAATAGCCAATCTGTGCACAGATCTCATCTCAGGCTACCATACAATGACAGCACTATACATGTCAGTTTCTATGGCTCGAAACTGAATTTTATATCCCCTCCCCACTCCCCCTTATTCAAACCGCCAGCCAAAGCAACAATCATTTCTAACGGGAGCTCGTTGCTCCTTCAGACCCAAAGTACATTGTTAGGAAGTTTGTCAGTCACACACACACCTACACAAACCTTTCCAAACATCTTTCACACTCGTCACAAGGGAAAAGCTACTGTTTGTGTGGGGGCCCCTTTAAGAGTTGAATCAGGACACAAATTGTGCCAATTTTAATCTCATTTCTGTTGATTCTATTTTTGTCCAAACGAAAAAGGAAAGAGAGAGATGGAGAAAGAGAAATAAAACTTGGTCAGAAAAAAATGTTGATAACTGGCTTCTCCCTCTTGAAGGCCGAGGGAACACAAGTGCAGGGAAAAATTAACATTCGAAACTTAATGAAACTTCTCTTGAAGAGGCGTTTAATTAGTGAAGCGTGCAAAACAAAGGAAATATGGTCAGGAGCCTCAATAAATCTGGGCAGATGTAACAGAACAGGCAAGTTCTCCCATGTTGCACCATCACCCAGGGCCAATCTGTACAACTCTCAACACAAAACTTAGCTCAGGAAAAAACAAACAAAGCCAATTTAATAATTTTAACTTTGGGAATGAAATCAGCAAAAATTTCAGAATTTATAAAGTGGCGAGGAGGCTGTGTTTACTGTAAGATGGGAATCAGGCAGAAAATATAAAATAGTTGCGCGTATTTTAAATAAGCTCTCGTATGTTGTTTCATACAGGAATCGCTCACTTGCAACCGCAAATTAAATAATGCGGTATGTACGCCAAGTCTCCATGGCGATTTCATTAGCTGAACGCATCCTCAATAGCTTGTTATCAAAAATGAATAATTATCGTACGTGTAATCAAAGTATGAAGCAAGCGGGTGACCATCTCAATCTAGAAACCAGTATGCGAATTGTAAGAACACGCACACAAAATAAATTAATTTAATATATATTTTAAAAAATGTCTTGACTGGCGCAATATTTTTCTGTACTGTTTTAGAAAAATGTATAACTGAGATGGTTGTTAGTCAATGCGGGCTTCGGAGAGGCAGGGCTGAAAATATATTTGTATGTATTTTTAAATAATGTCTTTTTATGAATACTCCCTGTTGGGGCCAAAACTAATGATGGCAATATTTTTTGCTAAGAGGAGAATATTTTACATTTGTTGCCTTTTTGAGATAGAAAAACAAAAAAAAAACAAAACCCTTTAAGCGTTTTCAGACAAATGTGCAATGGTTTCCTCGGCAACATTTAGCCATTTCGCTGGGAGAAAGATAGATAGATAGATAGATAGAGGGGACTGAGACAGACACACAGACAAAGAGAGATAGATAGATAGATAGAGGGGACTGAGGCAGACACACAGACAAAGAGAGATAGATAGGAAGAGAGAGAGAGATAGAGAAAGACTGAGACAAATAGAGAAAAAAGAGAGATAGAGAGGGAGGTGAGAAAAGAGACAAGAAATATTTGGAGAAAGGCAGAGTGAAAGCGAAAGAGAGATGGAGAAAAACAGAGAAACCTAGTATTGCTTTGGTTCTTTATATAGTGCATGTTTTCCCGTTTTCTTTTTCCTGTTTATTTTTTAAAAAAACACTGGATGTAAAATTATTTTAATTGAATTACATTTACTCAAATTTTTTTGAACAGCAACAATTAATAAAATGAGAAACTATAGGTGAAACCAGCAAACACTATTAAAATGCTACGATTGTTCTATTCTGCCTTTCTACACCATGTTTAGATACAGTAGCCCTCCCCTACGATGAATACAGCACAACACAGGGATGCGTAGAAATCCTTATGGGGGAAAAACTGATTGTGATTATCAGAAGAGTTCAGATCATCGCATGTCCATAAAACACACAGTGAAATACTTCTTAAACGATGAGACTGTTTCACAAACTTGTGCAAGCAGCTTATTTAAAAGATTCAGCGCTCAAAAGTTCTTACTTGCAAGAAAGAACTTGCATTTAGATGCAAGGATGTCCCAAAGCATTTTACAGCCAATGAAGTACTTTTGAAGTGTAGTCACTGTTGTAATGTAGGAAACATGGCAGCCAATTTGTGCACAGCAAGATCCCACAAACAGCAATGTGATAATGAACAGATAATTTGTTCTTTCACTGATGTTGGTTGAGGGATAAATATTAGCCAGGACACTGGGGAGAACTCCGCTGCTATTACTTCAAATCATGCCATGGGATCTTTTACGTCTACCTGGGAGGGCAGGCAGGGCCTCGGTTTAACGCCTCATCCAAAAGACAGCACCTCCAACAGTGCAGCGCTCCCTCAATATTGCACTGGGAGTGTCAGCCTAGATTTTGCGCTCAAGTTTCTGGAGTGGGACTATGAACCTATAATCTTCTGACTCAGAGGCAGAGTGCTACCCACTGAGCCACAGCTGACACCTACAGAGACAGGAGCATCAACTAGCCCGTTATCTATATCGTATATAACAAACAATGACTGTCATCACAACTTCATGACAACTGAGCCTTATAGCTGAGTTAATAAGCTTTGTGAATAGATGAAGGATTCCTTATTGCTTAATATTTCTGTTGACCATGAATGGGTTAACGTTTTTTTGGCAGGGGGGGGGGAAAGAAACGAGTAAGGTGGGTGGCTGTGTCTTTATAAAATGCCTGTTGTAAACCGTGAATCTGATTAAAAGCAGTTCAATGCAGTTAGACGAGTACAAGGACAGACTGTCCTAAAGGCTTTTTACTTACTTAGACATTCACATTAAAAATTAATAGCTCTTAAAGGCCTCGAAAACCTTTTGTGCTGTGAATGTGCATTTCCCCTTCCCCCCAGGATATTCAACACAAATCGGAGGAAACTAAAAGGGACAAACGCAGGTTTTTGTTGGCAGGAGGCTGGTTTTTATTCATTAAAAAAAAATCTATTTTTTATATATTCACTTATTTTCTATATACTTCGATGTTGGCCCCATTCCACCCTCCCCTCCTCCCCTCCTCCCCTCACCACCCCCTGGTCCAGTTAACCAGTTAACTTATTATATCAGGCTCGTCTGCAATTTATATGCAGTATTTGTCTGAAGCTCAGTGGTAGCATGCACATCCCTGAGATCACTGAAAGGTTGTAGGTTCAAGTCCCACTTAAGGACAAAATTTAGGCCGACACTTGCAGTGCTGTACTGTCGGAGGTGCTGTCTTTTGGATGAGACGTTAAACCAAGGCCCAGTCTGCCCTCTCAGCTGGACGTGAAAGATCCTATGGCATTATTTAAAAGAGCAGGGGAGTTCTTCCCGGTGTCCTCGGCCAATATTTATCCTCAACCAACATCACTAAAACAGATGATCTGGTCATTTATCTCGTTGCTGTTTGTGGGATCTTGCTGCGCGCAAATTGGCTGCCGTGTTTCCTACATTACAACAGTGACTGCACTTCAAAAGTACTTTATTGTCTGTAAAGCACTTTGGGACGTCCCGAGGTAAGAAAGGGATTATGTTTTATTTGTGAAAATATTGATCTCGCCTGATTGGATCCAAGAACACAAGATAAGAAAGCTAAATGAGGAGAGGGGAGGGGAACTTTCCAGTGTTGTGTAAATTTAATATGTTCTACATGAAATAGGAGAATAACCCCCTCAGCATCACCATTAGTAACTTATCAAGTTGTTTTTAATAAGTTTATGTTTTATTACTGTATAGAGATACACACACACCACACACACACACACACACACGTGGGATTGATTGGTAGACATTATTTAAATATTAAATATTATACAACAATCTTCCTAAATAGTGAATATTTTAATTTGAATCTCTCAATCCTAACCATTAAATAAAGGTACTCAGTTACAAATTTCTTGCTTCATGAATTAACATTTACTTTACTGACCAAGCATTAACACAATATTTTCATTAATAAAATTAAGGTCAAAAACCCCTGTCATAATTCAGGTCTTTTTAAAAAAAAATAAGGGTTTATATTTATTCACAAAAAAATATATATTTTTGCAAAAAAATGTGTTATTTCAAAATGTTGCATAAATTAAATTCAATGTGTATATATAAATACACGAGTGCGTTTGTGTTCAAAATGGAAATGAGAGCTGGAGAATGAATGCTGTGAAGAGTGAGGCTGAGGCTTTGCTTGATTGATCTCTCTGTCTAGACAAAAGCAGTTGGAGAACCCCAGATATATTTACACATGTAAAACCTTGGATAATTGCAGAATCTATTCGCATTTCTCCGCCTAGTTAAAGACAAGCCACACTCGCAATGTTCAAGAAATAGAATTTCTGTCACGAATATAAAACCCTTTTTATTTCCCCAAAAAACCCTATTTTTTTTTTGTGGTTTAAATTTCCAGGGGAAAAATTTGGGAAAGTTCATTGGTGTCACAATTCTTGCTACAGGACAAATGCTATTAAATGGTTATCGTGCAATTCCCCCAAATAATAAAATCATATTTAGTCCTGGTTTAGGCCTCACAAGCCTAATCACTAGTAACCAATCACTAACAGGCTTTCTCAATCACAAGTAATAGCAAACCCACACGTTAAAATGATTTCGCTCCAAGGTGACTGTATGATACTAAGACAGCCTACCTAAAGGTACAGTATATCACTAATTTAACCAAATTTCACGATACAAATATACATCTTAAAAAGAAATCAAATTACAGTCTTCATGCATATATAACAAAGCCGTTCGTTCCACAAAGGCAAGGAATAGCAGAACAAGCTCCGACTCGAACAATTTGAGACACCAGCCTGTCAGATTCATAATGACAGCTTATAACTGTTTTGTATGTAACAGGCAGAGACAGCGTGTGTGCAGATCGATAATTATCTCTTTAAATGTAGGTATGAAGCTGAATTAAAACCAATGCTTTAACAAACTGGACCAGCGACACTCTATAGACAAACCCTCTATTGAAAATATTTATCTGACTCTTTGTCTCTCCATTGTTTTCTTTTCTTTTCGATTTTACTTTGTTTTTTTTTTAATTTGCTATTTTCACATAATACAGCTTTTGTGTTTTATTATTTCTCCAGTTCAAGTGCAAATTTGTGATTCCCATGCCTCAACTATACTCTATCGCATACCACTCCAGTACTCAGCTTCAGTGCTGATGTTAATTTAAAAATGTGTGGCACAATTATTAATTATATTTAATCTAAACCACACCGAGATTGGATTTCAGGTTCTATACACAATCAATTTCAATTTAAATGGATAACAAAACTGTTTCTTACATAAAGAGCCTATTCAGAACGGCAGTCGTTTAATATTTACCTCCTGTAACAAAATGCTCCTACAACTTGCAGACTTTCTGCTCTCCTCTCCTGCTTGATAGTTACCATCAGCTCCCCTTGTACGACCAATTCCGCTGTCACCCGTCTTGCACCCCTGCCAAAGTTGAAATTTGCTCCCCAATGCTTTCCCAGCGTGGCGGAAGAGCAGGGGATCAGTACACTGATTGAGACCAGGCATACTACCACTGCGGAATTGGGGCGCAGTTGAGTGTCCAGGCCATGGGTCACGGCCTGGACTACTGACGATTTTTATTTTGGCCTCCCCCCACCCCCGTCAAGCGCATCTTTCTATGGGGGCACAGCGACACCCTGGGTTGGCGCCCACTACTGTAATTTGCAGCCTTCTCCCTCCGGTGGGTGCTCGAGATACATCCCTAGTAGCAAAGGCGCCCACCTGTATTATTTAAGTTAATAAAAAAAGAAAGATTTGCATTTATATAGCGCCTTTCACCTCAGGACATCCCAAAGCTCTTTACAGCCAATGAAGTACTTTTGAAATGCAGTCACCGTTGTAATGTAGGAAATGCGGCAGCCAATTTGCACACAGCAAGCTCCCACAAACAGCAATATGATAATGACCAGATAATCTGTTTTAGTGATGGTGGTTGAGGGATAAATAGTGGCCAGGACACCGGGGAGAACTCCGCTGCTCTTCTTTGAAATAGCACCATGGGATCTTTCATGTCCACCTGAGAGGACAGACAGGGCCTCGGTTTAACGTCTCATCCGAAAGACGGCACCTCCGACAGTGCAGCATTCCCTCAGTACTGCACTGAGAGTGTCAGCCTGGATTATGGGCTCAAGTCTCTCCCTGAACCCGCATACTTTGCCAGGGTCCGCACTGGAGGTCATCGGCAGAGAGATCCCAGACTTATTCCGGGACTGAGGCCCACAGATTTTTAGGGGGTCCTTATGTTTAACCCGCTGCACCACCCAGCACCCTCATAAACATTCATTCTTTTTAAATCACTGACCTTGCAAGTTTGATTAGATTCAACGCAGCTGAATGTCCTCTCGCTTTTTCTTTTTCACACGTACAGCGCCATCGAATGTCAGCAGCCATCAACATTCCAGCGAGCTGAAGCCAGCGTCCTGCTGACTCCTCATCATCTGCTGGAGGTTCTCGAGATCTTTAATGCTCCGCACCACAACTGACCAAACAAGGCCATCCGGATGCTTTCAAGAAAGAGTTCCCAGATCTAGAGAGAGAAAAAAATAGGATGTCCAAGTAGGTGAACGCCTAGGAGATCTTAAGAAAGCCACAAAAGAAACAATTATAGAAGCTAAGGGTACACAGGAGGAAGAGCAGCAGAAGAGCAAAGCTAAACCCAAATGGCCCCCTTCTATGCTGTATGATTCTATGATTTTATGAGGGTAAGCAGAAGATGGAAACCGTAGCAGAGGGAGCAAGGGAAGTCTATCATGTGATAAGGAAGATTAGAAACGAGGATAGGACATAAATGTTCCTGAGCTGCAGCTTGGGCAGAGTAGAGTTGGAAAGAAAAACGTGAAGCCAAGATTGAATCATGAGGATATAAACATCATGAATATTCAGAGGTTTTGTTTGATTACCTTTGAGGATCAGGGAGTATTTGAGCAAGAATTTTTCCTCGATTATTCCAACGCTCCCCTGGACGGCCTCCCACCTTCCACTCTCCATAAACTTGAGCTCATCCAAAACTCTGCTGCCCGTATCCTAACTCACACCAAGTCCCGTTCACCCATCACCCCCTGTGCTCGCTGACCCACATTGGCTCCCGGTCCGGCAATGCCTCGGTTTTAAAATTCTCATCCTCATTTTAAAATCCCTCCATGGCTTCGCCCCTCCCTATCTCTGTAACCTCCTCCAGCCCTACAACCCTCCAAGATCTCTGCGCTCCTCCAATTCTGGCCTCTTGAGCATCCCCGATTTTCATCACTCCACCATTGGCAGCTGTGCCTTCACCTGCCTAGGCCCTAAGCTCTGGAATTCCTTCCCTAAACCTCTCCGCCTCTCTCTCTTCCTTTAAGACGTTCCTTAAAACCTACCTCTTTGATCAAGCTTACCCTCACCTCTCCTAATATCTCCTTATGTGGCTCGGTATCAAATTTTTGTCTGATTACGCTCCAGTGAAACACTTTGGGACGTTTTACTATGCTTAAGGCCTATATAAATGCAAGTTGTTGTTGCTGTCTGTGAGAGGATGAGTCCCCCTCCAGATTTCCCTCAAAGCTTCAAGGCAACGAGTCTTCAAGAGTTTCTGGCCTGCAAGCCAACGATTTGTGGTCGGAGTAATTCAGTAGTCGGTGAATCTTGCTGTTGGCAGATTAGTAACATCACAGATGGTTGACAGATTGAGCTAGCCTTGATTTTTACGTTAAACCTAATTTAAAAAGCCCGAGAGGCACGGGGCAGGGGAAGAGATGGATGGGATTCCCCGTATGAACTATCTGCACACCGGTGCAGAATGTTGGCGCGCCAATGCACTAAGCCACTAAACCTTCCCCATCCCCACAGGAAATTTGTTACACCTGTGTTTAAAACAGCTGGTAAATGTAATCCTTAGAAGGTTCCAGGTACAATACCTAGTCTGGATGTCAATCTAGAATTAAGAGCCCAAGCTCTGGTCTCTACTCTGCAGGACTATCAGGAGTGAGGTTTGAACCCTGCAGCCCCATGCCTCAGAGGAGGGAATGCTACCACTTAGCCCATGGCTCAGTCCAGGGCTAGGGTATGTCAGAAAGGGACACCAATTGACTGCTATGCATCTTTTCAACCTCTGTTAAGGAGTGTCCACAGAATTTCAAAGTGCAGTACTTTCCAGTATTAAAGTACAAGGTAAGAAATCAACTCTCTTTATCTCCTATTCCAGAAGATGCTTCATATGTGTACATTGCAGCAATGTTACTGTAATCCTGACTCGATCCCCATTGTATGATCCACTAACGCACACTATTCGGTCACCAAAAGTGTGCAAATCACATAATAATTCATGGGGAATCCCATCCAGCTTCTCTCCCCCTCCCTCACTCCCTCCCACTGGGCCTTGAGGCAATTTAAATTATGTTCAACATACAATTCATGGCAATCTCAATCTGTCCACCATCTGGCAATAGCGAAACTCATCACCTACTGAATTAGTCTGACCATGAATTTTAGACTTGTAAATTCTTGATGAAACAGGTTAGATGCTTTGAGGAGTCATGACAACAGGATCAGGCTCCATCTAAAGAGTAGAATCATAGAATCTTACAGCACAGAAGGAGGCCATTCGGCCCATCGTGTCTGTGCCGGCTCTTTGAAAGAGCAATCCAATTAGTCCCACTTCCCCCATGCTCTTTCCCCATAGCCCTGCAAAGCTTTCGTTTTCGAGTATTTATCCAATTCTCTTTTGAAAGTTATTATTGAATCTTTTTCCACCGCCCTTTCAGGCAGCGCATTCCAGATCAGAACAACTCGCTGTGTAAAAAAATTCTCCTCATCTCCCCTTCTGGTTCTTTTGCCAATTACCTTAAATCTGTGTCCTATAATTTAAACTCATGTCTTTTGGCCTGGTTTACTTTGAAATAATAAAATGTCTTATCTTATCTGTACCATTTAAAACTTTATATAGACCGAGATGGTCACCCTTAACCTTCTTCTCTCTATAGATTGTGGAGTGGCCCAGTGGAAATGGAGGCCTGGTTACAATGGGGGCCCAGCGGGCTCGGGGGCTCGGTGGGGATGGGGCCTGGGATGGGGGCCTGGTGGGGATGGAGGCCCAGGATGGGGGGCCCGGTGAGGATGAGGGCCCGATGGGGATGGGGGCCTGGTGGGATGGGGGCCCGGTGGGGATGGGGGCCCGGTGGGATGGGGGCCCGGTGGGGATGGGGGCCTGGTGGGATGGGGGCCCGGTGGGGATGGGGGCCCAGTGGGGATGGGGGCCCGGTGGGATGGGGGCCCGGTGGGGATGGGGGCCTGGTGGGATGGGGGCCCGGTGGGGATGGGGGCCTGGTGGGATGGGGGCCCGGTGGGGATGGGGGCCCGGTGGGATGGGGGCCCGGTGGGGATGGGGGCCTGGTGGGATGGGGGCCCGGTGGGGATGGGGGCCCGGTGAGGATGAGGGCCCGATGGGGATGGGGGCCTGGTGGGATGGGGGCCCGGTGGGGATGGGGGCCCGGTGGGGATGGGGGCCCGGTGGGATGGGGGCCCGGTGGGGATGGGGGCCTGGTGGGATGGGGGCCCGGTGGGGATGGGGGCCTGGTGGGATGGGGGCCCGGTGGGGATGGGGGCCCGGTGGGATGGGGGCCCGGTGGGGATGGGGGCCTGGTGGGATGGGGGCCCGGTGGGGATGGGGGCCTGGTGGGATGGGGGCCCGGTGGGGATGGGGGCCCGGTGGGGATGGGGGCCTGGTGGGATGGGGGCCCGGTGGGGATGGGGGCCCGGTGGGATGGGGGCCCGGTGGGGATGGGGGCCTGGTGGGATGGGGGCCCGGTGGGGATGGGGGCCCGGTGGGGATGGGGGCCTGGTGGGATGGGGGCCCGGTGGGGATGGGGGCCCGGTGGGGATGGGGGCCTGGTGGGATGGGGGCCCCGTGGGGATAAGGGCCCTGTGCGGATGGGAGCCCGGTGGGGATGGGGGCCTGACGGGGATCCTGTGGGGATGGGGGCCCGGTGGGGATGGGGGCCCGGTGGGGATGGGGGCCCGGTGGGGATGGGGGCCCGGTGGGGATGGGGGCCCGGTGGGGATGGGGGCCCGGTGGGGATTGGGGCCTGACGGGGATCCTGTGGGGATGGGGATCCAGTGGGGATGGAGGCCCGGTGGGGATGGGGGCCCGGTGGGGATGGGACCCTATAGAGATGGAGGAACGGAGATCTACATTTTGAGCTGTCTTGAGTGGCAATTCTCATGATCCACCAAAACTCAGATCAGAGGTGCAAAACTCATGTTCTCTTTGCTGTAAAGTATCATGGGTAACAACAGCACCGTACAAGTGTCACATCAACACAATGCCAAAGAAAACCCTTCGTGGTACATCCACACAAAGGTCACAGTAAGAAACTACCTGCATAACAATAGTTACTGCACTCAAAAAAAATAGTTCATTGCACTGTGACCAGATAAGGAACTATGTAAATGCGAGTATTATTTATTAATTATATTAAAGAAAGGTTTTGTTCATTACAGACAGTGCAATTATAAACAGGACCCTCAGAAATAGGGTGCTCCATTGCCCTGCAAAAATTCACCTACATCATCAATCTAACATCCCTTCAAAAGGTGCCTTGTACCAATCAGGTTCACAGCAGGTCAACCCCACCCCCTCAAAATAAGCAGGCTAATGTTTAGGATAAAACAGTCCAGCTTTTGAGTTTGTGTGGTTTGTAACTTTCTGAAACAAGAACCAGACATTAAAGCAAAAGTCGTTTTTCTCCCCCACTTAATGCTAAGTCTTTCTGAAGTGCAGATTCTTAATGAATACTCATTAGCAGCAAACACCAGGGAGGTGATTTCAAACCCCAAGTACGGGTGGGTTGGGGGCGGGTGGGAGTTGAAAGTGATTGCTTTTTTTGGGTCGCTATGAGAAGCCTGTACTTTTCCCGTGCCAATGTCAAACCCGGAAATAAAGCCGGGTTACGGTCGCGACCCAAAAAACAACTCTTTTCAACTCCCACCCGCCCCCAACCCACCAGTTCTTGAGGTTTAAAATCACCCCCCCCCCCCAAGACCCTGGTCACGATCCCATTGCCTGCCCTGCACCTATCATCCTCTCTATCCATGATGTGGAGATGCCGGTGATGGACTGGGGTTGACAATTGTAAACAATTTTACAACACCAAGTTATAGTCCAGCAATTTTATTTTAAATTCACAAGCTTTCGGAGGCTTCCTCCTTCCTCAGGCAAATGTTTCAAGAGCTCCTTGAAGCCTACGCATTTATACATATAGAACAATACATGGTGTTTACAGACTGCCCCTGCAACTGCCCGTTGCCAAGGCAATCACCGTGTTCAGACAGAGAGGTGTCTATCCAATTCTGGACTTGGCAAAGATAACAAACCAACCCCAGAAACTGATGTATTTGTTCAGATTTCAGCCATCGCTCCAAGCTCAACAATGCTCCAGTGAAGTCTCCCCCAGGTGTTATCGATACCACTGCAAACTACCCTAAACAGTCTAGACATGATAACAGGGGCTGTGTGACAGCAGGCTCTCTGACCGGGCGGCCCAGGCAACAAGGACTCAGTGAAAGATGTTTAAAATGGTTCACTCAGGGCTGTTGAAAGTCCCAGCACAATCCATGCGTAAACAGAAAGCAGTAAAAGAGGAAGGGTACCCACAATAAAACGAGGAAATGCATTAAACACATTACTGTGTGGCCCCTGGGCGCCCAGTGAGAAGAATTTGCCCGTTGCAGGGAAATCGACCTGTGTTTCATAGTTGGGATATCGCACTACAGCAGCACATGTCCAGAAATAGGCCTTTTCCCTTCAGCGCCTTTTTTTCAATGCATGTGTGCACTATTTTAAGAATGAGGCTGTGAATAATTAAAATCGTATTTTTTTAAAAAAGAAAGCAAAATTCTACTGTAATTACACAAGGAGCTGGAAGGGTTAAGTGCCATTCAGGCAAGAACCAACCGATGGGTGAAGAGGTGAAAAGTGCAGTTTACTGGAGGAGAATAGCCAGCTGATTTTTCAGCTCTATGCTATTTCAAATCCATTTCATCTCAGCCAAGGGGACGCTTCTTGAAGTATTTATGCAGGCTTTGTGCGAGCAATCAAAGAGAATAAAAGAAATCTAGAAGTGTTAAAAGCGCTGGCTGGTAGTTTAGTTAGTGGGATTCTGGATTACAAAGGGGAGGAAGTGATGCTTCAGCTGTACAGAGCCTCGGTCAGACCCCAGCTGGAGATACTGCGATCAGATTTGTGCACCGCACCTCAGGAAGGATATATTGGCATTGGAGGGGGTGCAGCGCAGATTCACCAGAATGATACCGGGGCTTATAGGGTTAAATTATGAGGACAAGTTGCATAAACATGGCTTGTATTGCCTTGAGTTTAGAAGATTGAGGGGGTGATCTGATCGAGGTGTTTAAAATGTTAGAAGGAGTTGATAGGGCAGATACGGAGAAACTATTTCCTCTGGTGGAGGGAATCGAGAACGAGGGGACATAATCTTCAAATTCGAGCTTGGCTATTTTTTAGCACAAAGGGTAGTAGAAATCTGGAACTCTCTCCCACAAAAGGCTGTGAATCAAAGCTGGGTGGGGGGGGGTTCATTTGGAGCTTCCAAGACTGAGATCGATAGATTTTTGTTGGGTAAGAGTATCAAGGGGTATGGAGCAATGGCGGGTAAAATGGGGTTGAGGTACAGATCAGCCCTGATCTAACTGAATGACTGAACAGGCTGGAGGGGCTGAATGGCCTACTCCTATTCCTATGTTTGTAAATAGCAAGGTGCAGTGGTTCTGGGAGAGAATTTCAAAGAGTAGGGGCCTACTGGCTGAAGAGCAGAATGGAGTTGGAGAAGCAGGAATTGGGGTTGCAAGACACGGCTGAAGAAGATTGCTGAGATAAGGCGGGTGAGATCAGAGGGGGTCTTGAAATGAGGACAGGGGTATCAATAGCCCAATGGATTAATTCACTATATGCTTTCGTGGGGGGGGGGGGGGGGGAATCCCCCCTCCTGTTGTGCCCAAGATATGAACACATGTCCCATGTATTGGGGAGCTTTCTCTCACCACTACTCTCCAGCTCCTCTCCCCTTTGCAACAATTCTTATTTCCCTCTATTTCATTGCTAACACGGTCAACCCCAACACGCAGAGGGTTTGGAAACTGAAGCAAAAATGTAACAATAACACAGCGAGAAAGCTGAGATTCTGATAAAACACCAACCACATAATAACAGGCCTCCTTTTGTCTGGAAAACATATAATTTACAAATAAAGTGAGCCCTCTAATCACAATGATGAATGCGGAAGTTGTGATTTAACCGTGTTGTACAATATTGTGATTGGGGTTGTGCTGTCATTGTGCAATTAGACAGCACTTTCTACACCACAGGTTAAATTTTTTTATCTCCATCCAAAATGTTCTCCCTCTTGTTCTGAAGGTGCTGGCATGTGCTGGGTTTTGTTCAGTGCCTTCTTGTACCTCACCCAAGTGGGAATTTTGCATGCGTAAGCCCAAACAACAACAACTTGCATTTATAAAGCGACTTTAACTTAGTAAAACGTCCCAAGGCGCTTCACAGGAGCGTAATCAGACAAAAAACTGACACCGAGCCATGCACGGAGAGATTAGGACAAGCGACCTACAGCTTGGTCAGGGAGCGTCTTAAAAGGAGGAGGGAAAGGAAGAGAGACGCAGAGGTTTTAGGGAGGGAATTCCAGAGCTTAAGGCCTAGGCAGCTGAAGGCACGGCCGCCAATGGTGGAGCGATGAAAACCAGGAGACGCAAAACGCACAGACAATGAGTGTCATCTGTGTGGAGGTCTTCACAGCCTGATTTTATCAGATGTTCCCACTTATGCCCATTTCCAGCAGGGGCCTCTGGAGAGGGATCAGGACACCTGGCTGTTTTTCTTCGCATCTCTCACCAGGGGTATTGGATGAACCGTAACACCCCAATTGATGACTTGGCTGAAACGAGCTGATTCAGCAATGGGCCAGGACTGAACCTGGGACCTTCTGCTCCAGAAGGCGTGTGCCACTACCTTTGCACACTAGAACCTCGGGGAGCTTCCAAAGTTAAATCTGAAGTGTCGGCTGTGGCCCTCTTGTCTCTGGGTCAGGAGGTTGAGGGTTAAACCCTCGAGCACATCAGCTAGGCAGACGCTTCAGAGCAGTACTGAGGGAGTGCTGCAATGTTGGAGGTGCCGTCTTTTGAATGAGATGTTAAACTGATGCCCTGTCTGTCCTCTCAGGTGGATATACAAGATCCCAAGGCACTATTTCGAAGAAGAGCAGGGGGGAGTTCTCCCTGGTGTCCCGGCCAACATTTATCCCTCAACCAACATTTTGGTCTGGAATCCTCCCAAGAGGTCTGGAAGGTATAACATGAAGTATGTGCAATCAGGCAGCTGGTTCTTCCCTGGCGGGGTGAATCAGCACCTTCAGGAGAGGAGTGGAGAAAACCGCAAGGACAAAGAGATACTGTAGAAAATCAGAGACTTCCCCTAACTCAAAAGTAGAAAGTTTACAAAAGGAAGTAACCAAACCTTGCTTTGCTTTGCTGCACAGGACTAAAAGACACAACTATCAGACTTCCACCATCAGACTCTGCAGAAATACTGCTGAACAAGGCACTGAGCCAGCAGGCAAAGTTTGGTAACCAGAGCAACTACAATTCCAAGTCTCTCATCTACTGAATGTGACAGCACCAGGATCATTTACTGCAATTTATGTGCAGCCCTAGACCTGAACTCTTAGAGCAGTGATTTTTTTTTAAAAAGCATTAAGTGATAGCAGATTACACCAGGAATGCTGTGACTCTATTTCACCAACACTGCATTCTCTATTAACCCAGGGAAAGCAGACAGCATGATGGATGCCTGATGTCGTCCCTTCTTATCATCATGGCCACTTGCACCCAAGTCCTGTTGACATAACCCATTAAGGGAAAAAAAAAGAGGGCCCATCTGTACTATTACCAGTGTCAACATTGCAAAGTGCGAGGAATACTTGGAATCTAAATATATCCAGAGTTAAATTGCATTCCTTCCCCCCCCACCTCCATGTATGAATTATTTTTTTTGTGTGTGACATCTCCAGTGAGTTTGAGCTTCATTTGTACAGCAGGGATACCAGGAGTCTCGGGACTTCTTGATGTTCCAATCTTAACCCTGGGTGTTCACGTTTAAAAGTGCCAGAAAGTGTAAAATAGAATGTACTTTTATACCTTAACAAAAAACAGAAAGCGTTTATTCCCACTGGGTGAGTATAAGGAGGTTAGGGTGAAAGGGAGAAGGTGTTTTTATTTTCCTCTTTGCGGCTGGTGGACGCGACTTGCAGGAGGTCAGAGGTGCTGAGAAAGACGAGGGACAAAAGGAACCGGGAGAGACTGGGCTCCCAGAGAAGAAGAGCCTTTTGAAGAGGGTCAAGTCAAAGGTCAGACCAGGCAGCCGGGTTTATGCAAAGCTGAAGCATTCAGCCACTGACGATTCCATTCTAGTCTGAGCGTAAGTAACAAGGACATGTGGGAAAATGCTCACAGTGGGGGGAGGTGAGACATCACTGTTCGGAGAGGTGGAGAGCGCAGCAGACATTTGCACAGCATGAATGATGTCACCGCATCACATGTTTGCAAACCAAGGAGGGTAGAAGCTTCCCCAGTGACCTTACACTGGATGAATTGCCCTTTGAACATAAATCAGAAACAACACTGCTGTTATTGTCCACTGATGAGGGCAAAGTCTCCTCTCTCTGCCGCCTGTAGGGGGTCCCACATGAAATGGGTTTGGCGCAGTTTCAATCCAGGTCCCACTGGCAGTGAGGCCACAGCCCAAACTACACCTAATTTGACACTGAGAGGCCACAAAGACAACTGGAAAGAAAGAACTTGCATTTATATAGCGCCGTTCACAACCTCAGGACATCCCAAAGTGCTTTACAGCCAATGAAGTACTTTTGAAGTCTAGTCACTGTTGTAATGTAGGAAACGCGGCAGCCAATTTGCGCACAGCAAGATCCCACAAACAGCAATGTGATAAATGACCAGATAATCAGGTTTGTTTTTTAGTGATGTTGGTTGATAGATAAATATTGGCCAGGACACCAGGGAGAAATCCCCGGCTCTTCTTCTAAATAGTGCCATGGAATCTTTTATGTCTACCTGAGAGGGTACCTCAGTTTAACGTCTCATCTAAAAGATGGCACCTCCGTCTGCCCTTTCAGGTAGGCGTAAAAGATCCCATGGCATTACTTCGAACTCCACGGTGTCCTGGGCCAATATTTATCTCTCAACCAACATCACAAAAACAGATTATCTGGTCATTATCACTTTACTGTTTGTGGGATCTTGCTGTGCACATTTTGGCTGCCCCGTTTCTTACATTGCAACAGTGACTTCACTTCAAAAGTACTTCATTGGCTGTGAAGCGCATCGAGACATCCTGAGGCCGTGAAAGGTGCTATATAAATGCAAGCTCTTTCTTTTCTTTTTTTTCCCAGCAGACTGATGTTTGTGAAAAGTTCTCTCAAAGTGGACTAATGCTGTCAGGAAGGATGGAGAACCAGACATCTGTGGCCAATTTCTGCCCGTTCATGCTAAACAGGATTCCACTGTTCAAACAATAATGAAAAGCAAAACACTGTAGCTCTTGAACTAGATGCGCAAACAACTTGATTATGAACCAGGTACCTGAGGAAATGGACTGCAGAGTCGCAGCTTTCACTAGAAGGAAGATTATCTTAGTTCTGTTAAACCTTCCTTCAGCTATTAATACACCAATTCATTTTCTTTTCCAACACTGTGGGCCTATTAATGTATTTTGCTTAAACGCTGAGATCTCTTTTTGCAGCCCTACATACTTCACATCTATTTTAACGCCATGCACAAAAAAAACCTTCCACATAAGATGGACCTCGTTATGCCTACAGTGTTCCCACAAACTCCATCACTATTGAAGGACACCAGACTGATACATTCCTTACAATAACATAGTGCTTTGTATTGGAGAGGGAGCAGCAGGGACTGTGTGGGGCAGCAGGTTAGCACAGTGTCCTTCCAACCTTGGGTCAGCCTCCCACCCTCCATCCTCCGTAAACTTGAGCTCATCCAAAACTCTGCTGCCCCTATCCTAACTCGCACCAAGTCCCGTTCACCCATCACCCCCTGTGCTCGCTGACCTACGTTGGCTCCCGGTCCGGCAATGCCTCGATTTTTAAAATTCTCATCCTCGTCTTGAAATCCCTCCATGGCCCTCGCCCCTCCCTAGCTCCGTAACCTCCTCCAGCCCTACAACCCTCCGAGATCTCTGCACTCCTCCAATTCTGGCCTCTTGCGCATCCACAATTCCCTTCAGCCCACCATTGGTGGCCGTGCCTTCAGCTGCCTAGGCCCTAAGCTCTGGAATTCCTTCCATAAATCTCTCTGCCCCTCTACCTCTCTCTCCTCCTTTAAGACGTACCTTAAAACCTACCTCTTTGACCAAGCTTTTGGTCACCTGTCCTACTATCTCATGGCTCGGTGTCAAATTTTGTTTGATAATTGCTCCTGAGAAGCGCCTTGGGATATTTTACTATGTTAAAGGCGCTATATAAACACAAGTTGTTGTGGTTGTTGGGCCTGGTTTGATTCTAACAGTGTTGGAATGAAAGTCGGCTGCCAAGGTCCTATGGGAAGTGACTTTTGGGCACTCGCATGCGTGCACAACACGAAGGTACTCACAATTCAGTACAAATTTGCACTAATTTTTGACGATCCACAAGGAAGCATGTTATGGTAAATGGAAGCATCTTCTGAGGCAAAGGTTAAGGCACATTGTTGGGTGACTGCAGATGGAGAATAGGGCCTTGAGGAGCGTGTAACCTGCTCTCGACCTGACTTGGAGGTACTCGATCCTGAGATGCCACACACACCCATGCAACATCTCCAGCCAAAAAAATGGGCATCCAATTTGCTCCTTGGCTTCTCTATGATGGGCCACTAGGAGGTGCACAGGTGAATCACTGACTTATTGAAAAGTTCAGCACTTTCCCATTCTACTTTACATTCTGTTTGAAGGATAGAAATGAATGAATTTCCCCCTTCCAGAAGCTGATCACTTGTGCCGGTTAGGGTTCTTCCAGTGGCACCATCATTGTGTACGTCAACTTAGATGGTAGAGGGTGGGCTTGACAAATTTGCCCTCCTGTTGAAGAGCTTTTCGCACTGGGAGCAAATAACGGTTATTTGGGCACAGGGGTCAGGTGGAACAGAAAATCCTGGGGTCTGCGCCAGAGTTCTCAACATAAGCTCCTAGTGCCCAAAGCTCTGAGCTGGCAGCGCAAATTGGTAAAATTTATCCTTGAATGTTGTCAGACACGCGTGGAGTACCGCAGGTAAACCCAATCCCATGTCCACATGCGCACTGTCTAACAATAGTCACAGAATAGTGGGAAACTATGTTTGAACTTCCTTTCCCTTACCCAAGGATACACAGATTGCAGCATCCCTGCCACTGACCTGGCTGTGATCTGCCAGCTCAGTGGAACCAGGGGATTAGAACCGGGGACACTCCTGGCCTGTGTGGCTTAGTCCATTCTACGCAGTGCATTTCCCCATTCAGGAAATGGAGGAGCCCAAAATTAGTTGTTAAAGGGACACTGTCCTCATCAACAAAAAAAGGAGGGAAAGCCGGAAAATAATTTAACGGAGAGATTCCGTGGTCCAGCGCACCCAATGGGGAGCGATGCCCGCAGCTCCCCGAGAAGGGTTGCCAACTCTGGTTGGACAAATTTCCGGAGGTTGCATCGCACGACCTCCCGCCTACAACCGCCCCGCCCCCACACTCCCGCCATTGGTCGCCCGACACGTCCATCCTCGCGATGCCCTGCCTTCCCCACGGCTAATCGGAAAGCGAACAGTCTCTTCATTACCCAATTCCTCACTGTCAAACAGTCTTTCTTTCCCTCATCTCCAATATTTTTATAACTAATGAACAAAAGTGTTCAAAGAAATTTAATGCCTCGACGATTTTTCTTCCAGGTTTGCTCACAACTTTGTCCTGGAGATTAATCTTTAATTCTTGGAGACTCCAGGACAATCCTGGGAGGGTTGGCAACTCTATCTCAGATGTGCTCCCTCCGGGCAGCGCTCCTTGCTGGGAGCTTCGGGTCGCAGAATCACCCCTTGTTTTCCCACACTGTGTGTGCTGCAACAGAACAAACGGACAGAGAACACAAGCTCCCACCTGCTTTTCCACTGTGCGATGCAGTCGGTAACGACCAGCTTTTACTATTCCTACACATTTCAATATCCCAACCCTTAACGAACTTGGTAATGTCAACGCACGACAAGGGGAAGGAAGAGAAAGGGAAGGAAAGAAAATAGCCCCTCCCCCCCCCCCCCCAACAATCAGCTGCATCTGAAGAATCAGCCACAACTGATCAAAGCCAAGGATGTTTGAACACTGACCCCAGACAGATGACCTGTTGACCCCAGCTTTTAGTCTGCCTGTCAGCTGTGTAGTGGCATGCACAGAACTGTAAGCCCTTGGTACAGCTGAAGAACCTAAAAGCATTTTGAACGCTGAGAAACCAAGAGAGGTTATTCACGCAGAAAATGATCTGCTCTGAGCCAGCATTTGAAACCCACCTTCAGGGAGTGCTCTTCTCACACTGCGAGGTCGTGTTTCAGGCCCAAATCAAACACTTCTAAATGAGTCTCATTTCATTGCAGTTTGATTTACGACAAGCATCAAGTTATTTTTCTTTTCTAATTCAAATCTATACATTAAAAGGGACACTGTCCTCAGGAAGAACAGTCTGGCAGACTTAATTTGCGGAGAGAGAAAGGTCAGATAAATCACGACTTAAAGGGCAGGTGAAGCCACGAGATGTTTGGGCACAATTGGCATTATTGTAGGTGTCAGCCGTGGCTCAGTGGGTAGCACACTCGCTTCTGAGTCAGAAAGGTGTGGGCTGAAGTCCCGCTCCAGAGACTTGAGCACATAATCCACGCCAACACTCACAGTGCAGCACGGAGGGAGAGCTGCAGTGTCAGAGGTGCCGTCTTTCGGATGAGATGTTAAACTGCGGCCCTCTCAGGTAGACATCCACGGTGTTCGAAGAAGAGCAGGGGAGTTCTCCCCCCGTGTCCTGGCCAATATTTATTCTTCAACCTAATCACTAATAAACAGATTATCTGGTCATTATCACATTGTTGTTTGTGGGATCTTGCTGTGTGCAAATTGGCTGCCGTGTTTCCCACATTACAACAGTGACTACACTTTACAAGTATTTCATTGGCTGTAAAGCATCCTGAGGCTGCGAAAGGCGTTAGATAAATGCAAGTCTTTCTTTCTTGGTTTGTGTATTTGCCCATTTTTCTCTCCGGGAGCCACTCACTCTTGCTGGGGCACTGTTCATGGCCATCAGGGGCCATTATAACCTCAACCAACTAGCCGTGCTTCACATGAGCAGGGTGAGCTGCAGTTGGGTATTCCACCATGGAATGCATCACAGCTGAGCCCAATCCTGTCCCCACCTGACATATACACACGCACTTTCCAGTAGGCTAGTGATCAGGAATCCTGAATGACTTTCTTCCCCTTCCTAGTCCAGAGGCACTGAAGCCAACTGCTGCCCTGCTTAAAATCAGCAAACACGGGGAATTAATCTGGGGTCTTCTGCTCTGAATGGCTCACCGGGCAGTGTTCTTCACCAAATACACCTTTGCAGAAGCTGAGATGATTCTTTTGGCACAGAAAAGAGGAGCTAATCTGCGAGGGAACAAAGAGTCTACAATGGAGCAGAAAAGATCACTTACAGCAAGAAGTGAGAGAGTCAGAGACAGACAAAGAGAGAGCCTGCAACACAGCATTAGAGGCAGCAGAACAAGCATGCAGATAACATGGTTCCTTTTCTTCCACTTTCTCCAAAGCTGGATACACGTGACTCCCAACTGCCCCCTGCTCGAGCCTTTAGATGAGCAATACTCCTACACCCCACAACTTCTGGGACAAACTGTCTGCCGTTGATCCATGAATGACACAACCATAATTATCCTCTGTAGAGTGGCATTACCCTTTCCTGGGAAAACAGAGCTGAGGTGCAGATCAGCCATGATGTAATTGAATGGCGGAGCAGGCCCGAGGGGCTGAATGGCCTCCTCCTGTTCCTAATGTTACTAAGTTACTACGGTGTCCTCTGTATCAGTTCAGGCCTATCACTCTTGGAAGGGAAGCAGATTAACTTTACAGTTGGATTTGAAGACATTTGCAGTTGAAGACTTGACAATAAGAAATAAACAGCAAAATTGTAAATGCCAGGAATATAAAGAGTAAATGTTAGAGATACTCAGCAGGTTAGCCAACAGGTGTGTACAGATACACTGCACTTCCCAACTCTGTTAAGATGTATTTACAGTTCATTGAACCCACCAGCTGCCTCTCTGAAAAAGTACTTAGGTTGTCCACACCCTCAACGCCTCCAGGTTCAACTTTTCTAACCCTCTCTTTGTCGACCCACAGACCCCACCCTACAAAGTCTCAACTCACTCAGAACTTTGCTGCCCAACATCCCATTACGTACCTAATGGCGCCACCAGTCACTGCAATCCTCGCCAACCTACTCTGGCTCCCCATCCTCCAAAGTATAGATTTCAAAATCCTTGTTCTTATCAATCAATCCCTTCATGGCCTTACCCCACCCAATCTCTGGAACCTTCTCCAGCCCAATATCTGCGCTCATGCCCTCTGCTCCCCCAATTTTGGCCTTTGGAGTGTTTGGCTCTCTTCCCCCTTTCTCCCCCACCCTCCATTTCAGCATTGGCATCACACCTCACAAACTGGAACTCGCTCCCTAAAACCCTCTGTCCTGCTACATCTCTCCCCATTTTCAAAAGTAGCAGTGGGTAGCACTCTCTCCTCTGAGTCAGAAGGTTGTGGGTTCAAGCCCCATTCCAGAGATTTGAGAACATAATCTAGGTTGACACTTGCAGTGCAGCATTGAGGGAGTGCTGCACTGTCGGAGGTGCCATCTTTCTAATGAGACGTTAAACCGAGGCCCCATCTGTCCTCTCAGATGGACGTTAAAGATCCCACGGCACGATTTCAAGAAAAGGTGAGTTTTATCCAACTTTTACCGTTCAACTAACATCAGTAAAGCAGATTATCTGGTCATTTAACTCATTGCTGTTTGTGGGATCTTGCTGTGCGCAAATTGGCTGCCGTGTTTCCCTAAACTATAACAGTGACTACACTTCAAAAGTGCTTCATTGGCTGTGTGGGATGTCCTGGGGTTGTGAAAGGCGTGATATAATTGCAAGCCTTTTCTTTCTTCTTTTCCTTCTTTAATCTCCCTCCCAAACTCCTACCCAGTGTCCAGTTACTTTTTGTGAAGTGATTTGGGATGTTTCACAACTGTAAAAGTGTTATATTAGTGCAAGTTGTTGTTTTATATATATATATATATATATAATACACATTCTTGCCCCCTTCTTCCCTCTTTGTTTTATTCAGTTATACAATGGGAATCTCCTCCTTGCCATGACCATAAGCTTAACCTATTTTTCCTCTTTCAAATGCTGACTGACCTGCTGCATATTTGAAGCATAAAAACGCAAGGAAAGTCAGGAAATAAAACAGGCCATTTGGCCCACTGAAACTCAACCCTCCATTACACTAACTCTCCCTACACGGCATCCAGAATCACAGGCACTTCAGCACATGTGTCCATTCGAGTCTGTCCGGGGTGCAGCTCCACATCAGGACGATATGCACGCTCCAATCTCATTTGCCTGGCTTTGTCTCATGCTCATTGAAGTTTTGTGCCTTTGCATGTTGATGTAATTCCCTCTTAAATCCCATGATTGACTTGGCCTTTTATAGATACCTGCGGTAATGCATTCTATAGACTAATAACCCTTTACAGAGAAAACTTTCATCTAACCAGCCCTTAATGCTTCCACCACTAATCCCGAGTTTATGCCCATTGTACTTTGAATATCGTTAATGTTTCTGCCTCCATTACCTTGGTTGGTAATATTCCAAACAGTCATCAATTTTTCAGTTTTTATTCCTTAACAATAAGAGATCATTCCTATGCCTCGGGTATCTTGTGGAGTTTGTGACAATATGTGTGGGGTAAGGGAGTTCCTTTGTAATCTGGATTCGCTAACTCTTGCTGTCAGTGCTGTTGAAAGTTGATTCCTTCAAGTTGTTTCAATCTGCTACCTCAGATCATTATAGACGGCATCAATATTCAACCTTCAAGGCTGGAGCAGAACATCTGAAAGTACAATTCAGTCAATGAGGACCTGAGATTGCTGATATGAAATGTGCTGAAGAAATCAACTTTCAATGGCACTCAAAGCAGGGAGAACTCTAAAATCAGATGATATTTTTAAAAAGTATTCCCTGTGTGTCTAACTCAAAAATTTTCTCCAGTTAGGTCCCCTACAAGTCACCCAATGGATAAATGGACTGACCAGTGTGATACTTCGCCATACAAACCAGCTTTGATTCCTGGTCTGTACTGAATTAGCTGATCGCAGCCAGGCAGTGATTACAATCGTTCTCATAAAGAAAGACTTGCATTTCTATAGCGCCTTTCACAACCTCAGGACGTCCCAAAGTGCTTTACAGCCAATGAAGTACTTTTGAAGGGCAGTCACTGTTGACTAATGTAGGAAAGGTGGCAGCCAATTTGTGCACAGCAAGATCCCACAAACAGCAATGTGATAATGACCAGATAATCTGTTTGTTTAGTGATGTTGGTTGAGGGATAAATATTGGCCCCAGGACACCGGGGTTAGAAGGGGGGGGGGAAAAAAATCAACCAGGTTTGCTGCTCCTGCACATTATTCAGGGATCTCTGGTGTGAAGGTGCATGTGAGTGGATGTCGGATGAAGACAGGATGGGACTCAGTCAGATGTCCTCGTGTTCAAAGAGGCTGCTGACACTCTGTCCAGGCTCACATTCGCACAAAACACTCGAACCAATGCTAGTTTGGAAAATACTTTTGTCCGCGGTTTTATTCCCCGTCATGCTCCAGGTGGCGACTCGCACAGGGGTTCGATTCCACATGGACCTCAGCCCAGTGGCCATTTGCCACCTGTTAGTCTGGACACCAAGTATTGGCAGGACATTCAATCGTGGGGGTGGGACGTTGCAGCTGAGGCCAATCTGCTTGGGTAATAAGAGTCTAAACGGGGTGGAGGAGTAAAGGGATCTAGAGGTACAGATACACAAATCACTATAAATAGAGACACAGATTAATAAGGCCATAAAAAAGCCAAATCAAGCACTAGGGTTCATTTCTAGAGAGAAAGAATTGTAAAGCAAAGAAGTTATGTTAAACTTGAATAAAAACACAGTACTTGGAGTACTGTGCACAGTTCTGGTCTCCATATTATAAAAAGGATGTAGAGGCATTGGAGAGGCTGCAAAAAATATTCACAATGATGATACCAGGACTGGGAGGATATTCCTATCAAGGAAAGGCTGAACAGGTTGGGGCTGTTTTCTCTGGAAAAGAGAAGGCTGAGGGATGACCTGATGGAGGTGTTTAAGACAATGAAAGGGTTTGATAGGGTAGACATAGAGAAGATGTTTCCACTTGTGGCGGGAGTCCAAAACCAGAGGTCATAAATATAAAATAGTCTCTAATAAATCCAATTGGGAATTCAGGAAAAACTTCTTTACCCAGTGAGCGGTTAGAATGTGGAACTCGCTACCACAAGGAGTGGTTGAGGCGAATAGTATAGATGCATTTAAGGGGAAACTAGATAAGCAAATGAGGGAGAAAGGAATAAAAGGATATCCTGATGGGGTTAGATGAAGTAAGGTGGGAGGAGGAACATAGACCAGTTGGGCCGAGTGGCCTGTTTCTGTGCTGTAGTTTGGATGTAACTCAATGTAATCACGCGCTTTTCTTGGATCGGGAGCCCTGGCCGATTTGGTTTCGTCCTTTCCTTGCTCCAGATGTGACAGCAAATTGCCAGCACCCCTGGCTAGGATTAACTAACTCAGAACCACATCAGGTATTGGATGAGCTACATATGGAAACTTCTCAAAAATACACATTCTCATATGTACTTTGTGAAGCAAGGAAGCTATGCTAAACCTTTATAAATCACTGGTTGGGCCTCAGCTAGAGTATTGTACCTGATTCTGACACCACACTTTAGGAAAGATGTCAAGACCTTGGAGAGGGTGCAGAGGAGATTTACCAGAATGATACCAGGGATGAGGGACTTCAATTATGTGGAGAGACTGGAGAAGCTGGGATTGTTCTCCTTGGAGCAGAGAAGGTTAAGGGGAGATTTAATAGAGGCGTTCAAAATTATGAGGGGTTTTGATAGAGCAAATGAGGAGAAACCGTTTCCACTGGCAGGAGGGTCAGTGACCAGAGGACACAGATTTAAGGTAATTGGCAAAAGAACCAGAGGGGAGAAGAGGAGAATTTTTTTTACGCAGTGAGTTGTCATGATTTAGAATGCGCTGCCTGAAAGGGCGGTGGAAGCTCAATAATAACTTTCAAAAGTGAATTGGATAAATACTTGAAAAGGAAAAATTTGCAGGGCTATGGGAAAAGAGCAAGGGAGTGGGACTAATTGGATAGCTCTTTCAAAGAGCCAGCATGGGCACGAATGGCCTCCTTCTGTGCTGTAAGATTCTATGATTCTAAGCCATTGTACATTCTTATCGCAGGAGGAATGCATTGATACACCCAGGTCTCTTGGCAGGATTGTGTTTGCACATGTGAAGCAAGGGGTTGAGGCTTGTTTGGTCAGTCTCTGGGGATTAGTTAGGCCTGGGGACAGGTGGGAGGAGACCCTATACAAGAGTGGCAGGGGGCAGCTTTCAACACAACGCATATGTCTGAACACAGGAACAGGAGGAGGCCATTCAGCCCCTCAAGCCTGTTCCGCCATTCAATTAAATCATGGCTGATCTGTATCTTGACTCCATTTACCCGCCTCGGTTCCGTAACCCTTAATCCCCTTACCCAACAAAAATCTATCAATCTCAGTCTTGAGATTTTCAATTGACCCCCAGTCTCAACAGCTTTTTGGGGGAGAGAGTTCCAGATTTCCACTGCCCTTTGTGTGAAGAAGTGATTCCTGACATCACCCCTGAATGGCCTGGATCTAATTTTAAGGTTATGCCCCCTTGTTCAGGACTCCCCCCACCAGAGGAAATAGTTTCTCTCTATCTACCCTATGTAATCCCTTAATCATTTTAAACTCCTCAATTAGTTCACCCCTTAATCTTCTGTACTCATGGGAATACAAGCCTTGTCTATGGAACCCATCTGCATAATTGAACCCCTTTTAGCCCCAATTGGAAGCACGTTTGGGGCATGTTCCAAAGCATAACAAGTTATATTCGTCCTCCAACTGGGACAAGAGAAATGAGAAGCGGGGAGGCCTCTCTCAGAGCCACACTCAGCACAACCCCCACTACTCCCAGCACACCAACCCATCCACTGAGCACGAAGGGCACAGATCCCAACTGATATGAAAACTTTTTTAGCTGAGACAGCTTCCATTTTGAAAGAAAGTCTCAGATTTATATAGCAGCTTTCACAACCTCAGGACATCCCAAAGAGGTTTATAGCCAATGAAATACTTTTGAAGTGTAGTCACTGTTGTAATGTAGGAAACGTGGCCGCCAATTTGTGCACAGCAAGGTCCCACAAACAGCACTGTGATAATGACCAGATAATCTGTTTTATTGGTGTTGGTTGAGGGATAAATATTAGCCAGGAAACCAGGGAGAATTCCCCTGCTCTTCTTTGAAATAGTGGCCGTGGGATTTTTGATGTCCGCCTGAGAGGGCAGACAGGGCCTCAGTTTAACGTCTCATCTGCAAGATGGCACCTCCGACAGTGCAGCACTCCCTCAGTACTGCACTGGGAGTGTCTCTGGACTGGGACTTAAACCACGACCTGTCTGACTCGGAGATGAGTGTGCTACCCACTGAGCCACAGCTGACACAGTTGTTTTAAAATGAATAGCAGATTCTTTAAGGCACATTGAGAGACATTCAGAGTGACAATCTGCTTGCAGCGCACAATTGGGTGTTGGGACCAGTCAGAACCCAAAAGCACATCAATAAAACCAATCATTTAACGCATCATCAGTAATGCGCCCCATTTGATTTTTCAAGAGAAGGTTTCTTTGAAGCCATTTAGTTAATCACACTTCAGTATAAAGTTTTATAAGTCGGCCAGGGACTATCAAACTCCAAGATTAATTGCTGTTGACCTTCCAGGTTTACAGTAATATTGTGATTATTCGATCAATTGATGGAAACCCTACAAAGTGTTTGGAAATCTTGGCAACCTTGCTCACACTGTCTGTGTTTCAGTCATTGTTCCATCACAGCACCAGGTTCAGGAAAACATCTCTCAAACAGTTTTTTTTTATTGGCGAATTTTATGATCAAAAAGGTATTAGCGCCAGGAAATGGAACACCTTTTCCCCACTTCAGGCACCCAGTGTCACTATCGAGTTTACTCTACAAGAGGCCTCGACCTCCAACCTCATGTGACGACTTTCTACCCTAATATAGTGTGACAATTTCCATTTCACATACCAGCCATTTTGCAGCCTCTGAGTGATATTTCCACGCTAGTGCCAAATTAAGAGGCAGCTTCATGCTGAGGACCAATTAGATTGGGACTGTCCAAACCCATTTAACGTAGCACCCAATACAGCGAGTAGAATGAAGAGACTTTCACCTTGTCGATCTGGGTTACATTTAAACCCAGGTTCCATTAGTGAACAGCCAATGTGTTCACCCACTGCACGATCCAATTCCCCCTTCCTGCGTACGTCCTCGGTTTTTCTTCCTCTTTTCTTCACTGCAGCCTCTCACTCCTCACAGGGCCTTCATCGGCCAAGATATCTTGGAAACAAGCAAGCTCCCGACACTTCCAATACTTAAATGGCAGTTATTTTTCACAAGATCCTGGTCCCCCATTGAATAATGCCCTTCTCCCAAATCCCTATACCTATTAGGACAGTCGACCAAATGCTTGGTCAAAGAGGTAGGTTTTAGGGAGCGTCTTAAAGGGGGAGAGCGAGGCGGAGAGCTTTAGGGAGGGAATTCCAGAGCTTAGGGTCTAGATGGCTGAAGGCACGGCCGCCAATGGTGGGGCAAATGAATTGGGGGATGCACAAGAGGCCAGAGTTAGAGGAAGGCAGAGTTGGAGGAGGGTTGTAGGGCTGGAGGAGGTTACAGAGATGGGAGGGGCGAGGCCATGGAGGGATTTGAACACAAGGATAAGAATTTTTAAATGACCTACAGAACTCATCAATCATTCAGGAATGCTCTCAGTACTTCAGTGTAAGCAAATCCTCAATGTCACTCACAGTTAAGAAGCACCAAAGCAGTCAGCAGCAGCCAAGTTTTTTTATGCGCCCACCACTCAAAATTATGAAAGCGTTCGTGTTTTGCAATACGTTAACTTCCAGCTTCCATTGTAGGACACTGAAGTTTTTTTTCTCCTGGTCTGCTTAATCTTACAAACATTCCCATTTAATGCTTCATTAGCATTCCTCCCCTGAACCGTATCTCGCTGTTAAGTCTCAACCTTGATTGTCCTTTTGGGGAAAGAGAAGACAAATCCACATCTGCACATCTATAAATACAAAATCAATAAGGCTCAGACGTTTGCCACTTGAAGGATGTACTTGAAAGTCTTTTTTATTTCTTCCTCCGCAGAATAAGCTTGGCATGTCTGCATTTCTGTTACTTGAGAAGGGTTTAACTGCACTCACTAAATCCTTTTATATGAACATCAAATTGAGATTATTGGATTCTATAAGTAAGTCTGTGCCACGCAATATATATTTAATCCACAGATCATAAAATACAGGACACTGGACTCTTTAAAACGTCAGAAGTCCATATGTAGGAAAAGGTGTGTTGGCAACTCATACTGCCCGGAATGACAAATTAAGATAGCACATTATAGCCCAATAAAGTCAAGGCCCTCAAAGGAGAAAGGATAGATTTATTCCTGCATGGAGTCACCATCTCATACGCTCTCACGAAGCGTTGCAGCAGTTTCTGTTCTCATTTGACTTTTAAAGTAACCTATTTATTTCCGAGCATTATGGAATCATTTGACATTAAGAGGGAATTGCGAGATAAAAGTCTGTGTGTACGACGAAGGGCCCAGTTCAGTTCCTCCTGAGAAATAAAAGCCCAACAATCACAAGGTGTTGCCAGACCCAGAAATCTTTGCAGTTGTGTTATCCTGCAATTTGGGAACCAATGTTTGGTCTTTTTTCCCCTCAGTTGTATCCCCTCCTCTCCTACGTGTGTTGACGCTCGCACGGCTTTAGTCCTACAGCATTGGCAGCCCTTCAGAAACTCGTTCTTGTCGCCATTCCTCACGTGTGAGCCTGGAGCGCGAGTGTGGCGAGCATCAACGTTCTTACATGACATCTGCGCCTGTGCGTGTTTTCCAGACGAGGCCACAGGACAACAATCAGGGACCGGGGTCCCTGGCTAGTCTCTCTTCTTTCTAATCCAGGGGCATTGAGGCCAATTAAATAAGCCTCATCACCCTTGCTAACCCCGTGCAGACCAGACACTGAACCCGGGGCTTTCTTGAGGTCGACACGGGGCATTGTGTTTAGTCACTATGAGGGCTCCTGATGTTCAATTTCACTACTTTACCATTATATAGTGAAGTCCTGAGAATGGTAGAAGCACAAAACAATACTAAGGAAAGGTTTGCTAGTGAATGGCACTGCTTGACTGCTACTACAGTATTGCATGGTTTATTTGATTAGCAGGAAATTATAAAGAAAGAAAAAGAAGAAAGACTTGCATTTATATAGCGACCTGAGGACATCTCAAAATGCTTTACAGCCAATGAAGTCCTTTTGAAGTGTAGTCACTGTTGTGATGTAGAAATCGAAAATGATTTAAAATGATGAAAATATGTTGACAGCTGCTTCGTCCAATGGGTGAATTACCGCAAGGAATTTCTAGAACATCTTCCATTGGAAGTTTTAATTGACTTTTGATTCAGACTGAGGTTCAAAGTCAAATTTAGTACCAGAATCTGGTCTTCAAGCACGCTCCCCCCAGTGCCTTGAATGTTATACTTGTTACTCCGTGTAATTCACCTCACTGATCTCTACATTTGCTGCACAGTTGAACACTACCAGTGAGAAGAAAGAAGAAGAAAGACTTGCATTTATATAGTGACCTCAGGATGTCCCAACGCGCTTTACAACCAATGAAGTACTTTTGAGGTGTAGTCACTGTTGTAATGCAGGAAACACGGGAGACAATTTGCGCACAGCAAGATCCCTCAAACAGCAATGAGATAAATGACCAATTAAACTGGGTTTAATGGTGATGCTGGTTGAGGGATAAACACTTTGCACTCCCACTCAAGTCAGATTTCTACCCTCCCCCCCAAACCCCCGCCCCCCGTTCTGTTTTAATTGTGATGTTCTGACATTACTGCTAAGAAAAAGAGGGGTCACCAAGGCCCCCCCACAAAGCCGGCAAAATCAGAAACCTGCGATCCCGCTTCAAGTACCCGTTCAACATGTCGCAGGTTGAGAGGCAAGAGCCAATGTCCAAAATCTCCCATCAAAAATAATCCCAAATCAGTGCCTTATAATAACATTTGATTATTAATTTAATCCTTTTCCTGGTTATTAAGCAGAAAATCTATATACTCAGCAATGACAAACATTGCAACAAGTGAGTTAAAGATTATCAATATAACATTAAGAACAGACCATCGATTTTCATTGTTATCGATATCATACACCCTGCCACTATATCAATTCAGGAGTCCGCAAAGGTCTGTTCTCCACCTCGCACTCTGTCCTCATTGCATACTTCTTCTTGAAAGCTCACGAGAAGTGCATGACATAGGGTCACCACCCATTCAGTTACGGACTGGATGGTCTGGTTTTTAAGTGGATCATCTAGAGTTTTTCAGAATCTAACCTACATTGGCTCCCCGTCCAATAATGCCTTCATTTAGAAATTCTCATCCCTGTTTTCAAATTCGTCTATGGCCTCGCCCCTCCCTATCTCTGTAACCTCCTCCAGCCCTACAACCCTCCGAGATCTCTGCGCTCCTCCAATTCTGGCCTCTTGCACATCCCCGATTTTCAGCTGCCCAGGCCCAAAGCTCTGGAATTTCCTCCCTAAACCTCTCCTCTCTACCCTCTTTTAAGACACCCCTTAAAACCTACCTCTTTGACCAAGCGTCCTAATATCTCCTTATGTGGGTCAGTGTCAAATTTTGTTTAATAATCGCTCCTGTGAAGCGCCTTGGGACATTTTACAATGTTAAAGGTTCTATATAAATGCAAGTTGTTGTAAACTGGATTCCAAATGTGAGTGAGGTGGAGGTGTTTATTAGGTTGTTGATGAATTTTCTTTGGCAGTGAAATGAACGTCAAAACTCATTTCATAAATCTACCCCCTGCCCAATCCCTCGGTAAAAGATGGGCTCCTCAGTGCATGGGCGAGTTGTGCAGTGGTCTATAAACCTTTGCATGTGGACAGGCAGACAGTAAATTCAGCCACTGATCTTCGTCATGGTATTAACTCATCACCCAGCTCAGTAAGAGCCGTGTCACATTACTGCGTGCAAAGTGAGACCCCATTATTGTCTCGTCTTCGCTGGATAGAAGGAAGATACTACATTGAGATTAATGGTGATACCAGCAATTAGCATTTACACTAACTGCTAAAGTCTTTTTAAGCTTTATTGCAAGCTCCACTATACAGTCCTACAAATTCTTCCTCATCCTGCACCCTCACTGTCTTGAGATAGAGACTCATTGCACCATCTCCTACTCAAACCCATTGTTCCCCAGAACCTCAAAACCATGGAACTCCTCACTGCCCTCTATCTCGCCTTCCTCCTCCTACAATCTACTAGTTTTTTAAAACCCAACCTTTGAATAACTACTACACTTTGATCCACCTTGTGTTCTCCCCTCCTCAACATTGGTGTTGCTCTTATCCAGGTTTCTCAGTTAAAAAATAGTTGTGCTTATCTTCCACCCTTCCCCCAGGGAGAATCGCTTGGCCTCTGTTCAGCATCTCTGCCCAACTGAGCGGCTGAGATCGATAGCTCGCCGTGTCAGGAAACTGGGCGTGAAAGAATGTTCTAGCAATCCACAGGAGAGCGCAGCAAAGCATCAACGAGTTACACGGCCTGATCAGCAGGAATTTTCAGAGGCTGAAACTGAACCTTCCAATCTTCTGGGGCTCTGGCTCCAAATTGTTCCTGCTATGTCTGCCTTACGCTTAGATTTAACTTAAATAAAACCAATCTTATTCCTCGAGAAATAAAACTATAGCCCAAAAGTTATTGTTTGGTTGTATCAATGGGCGAATGTTTAATTTATTTATGACATTACTCTGTCCACTATTATAGCAACAACAACTTGCATTTTTATATGGCGCCTTTGATGTAGTAAAACGTCCTAAGGCTCTTCACAGGAACATAATCAAACAAAAATTAACACCGAGCCATAGAAGGAGACATTAGGACAGGTGACTACATGCTTGGTCAAAGAGGTAGGTGTTAAAGAGGGTCTTAGGGAAGAAAGAGAGTGGAGAGGCAAAGAGGTTTATGGAGGGACGAGCAGGTCCATTTACCCCTTTAAGATAAATGGGTTAACATCAGCGTTAAAAATAGTGGAATTCCATACGAAGGAATTATCAACTGATATTAACGAGAACTTGTTTTTAGGGGTATATCCCCTCTTGCAGTTTTAAAACCTGATACAGATAGTGATAGTCCAAATATACGATTCGAACATTACCAAAATATGAGATTCAAAACATACCAAGAATGACGGTGGACTCACTGTGACCTGTGCCGTACTGTCATGGCTGGCTGATTTTGGCTTGGTCATAAGTCAGAAAATTTGTACTTATTGATATACAATATGTTTAAACTAAAGTTTAATTAGGTCAAAGTGTTACGTCATTAACACTTTCACTTGTCACTTTGAATTTGCAAAGAGTTACTGGACCACTTGTTCCCAGGAGTAATACTCTTTCACATCGCTTAAAGCTTTATTGGAGTAAAGATGATGAAGGGAAGCAGCAACTGGATCTCTGGGTCCTAACTAAAGATTCTTTGACATGCATGTTTCTGAGTTTGGGAATCTGTGTAAATAAAGTTTAAAGTGGGGGTAGTTGACTTCATGCATTGTCGCTCGTGGGAAGCGTGGCAGAAGCAAGCAAGGGAGCAAGGAAACTGGGTCTAAGATCAGTACAACAGCTGCTGGCAAAATTGAAGCCCATGGGATTAAAGGGGCAGTGGCAGCATGGATATGTAACTGGCTAAGAGACAGAAAGCAGAGAGTAGTGGTGAATGGTTGTTTATCAGACTGGAGGGATGTATACAGTGGTGTCCCCAGGTATTAGTGCCACTGCTCTTTTTGATATATATTAACGACCTGGACTTGGGTATAAAGGGCATAATTTCCAAGTTTGTAGATGACACAAAACTCAGAAATGTAGTAAACAGTGAGAAGGATAGTAGCAGACTTCCAATCTGTGTTCTGCCCCAAGTTCTAGTCCCTACAGACTCCAAATTGCCCGTGGGATTTCAGAGTTGATATCCTGACTGATCCTATCTTCTCTCCTATTCATTTCAACCTTGCCCTGCACTATGACATTGGGTTCACCGGCTTCTCAATTTAAAAAATATATATAGATCTTATTTCCAATTATAATTTTCTAATAAATCATCATAATATACAGTGGTTATCAATATTTATCAATAAATAATGGCAGCCTATTGCCTGATCAGCCAGTTAGATCATTAATCATCTGTGCAAACATTGCTACATATGGAATACATTGGCAAATGTCAACTATCCCTGCCAGCGCCCAGAGTACCCAGCAAGAGAATTGGAATAACGCACAGAATTCAATAAGTCCACAAAAAAGTAGCAAACACCATTGACTTTAGTACACTGGATGTATAAGAGGAGCAAGAGGGGGAGAAGTTCAGAGGAATAATGTATAAACATTTCAGGTTTTTAATTTGGATGGTGTGAATAATTTTTAATCATACTCAGAAGCTACCAATGAGTAATGGAATTGGCCAACTTTAGATTGCCTGAAGGGTTAGCACACTATCAGTCCACTGCTCAACATTTTCAATATTTCTCTGTAAGAGGAGACAACAGAAAGACCATCATAGTCCAAACGTTTATCAAGGAAATAGCAAGAGTGGATTTTCCATTCATCGACAATACTAATTAAGATTTTATTAATGATATTTATTCAGAGAAACATAATCTCACTAAGTAAAGACGTTTGAATAGGCATCACAGCAACTAATAGTCAATACAACCATTTAACCTGACCAATCAATCTACAGATACACCAGTGACTCCTGTTGTCTGACCGGTCAGTATATAAACACACCGCACCGAGACACCTGTTTAGCCTGGTCAGTCAGCTAATAGATAAGCTGCAAAAAGTATGTGAACAAACTGCACTGAGACACCTGTTGTCTGACCGGTCAGTATGTGGACACACTGCACTGAGACACCTGTTGTCTGACCGGTCAGTATGTGGACACACTGCACTAAGACACCTGTTGTCTGACCGGTCAGTATGTGGACACACTGCACTGAGACACCTGTTGTCTGACCGGTCAGTATGTGGACACACTGCACTGAGACACCTGTTATCTGACCGGTCAGTATGTGGACACACTGCACTGAGACACCTGTTGTCTGACCGGTCAGTATGTGGACACACTGCACTGAGACACCTGTTGTCTGACTGGTCAGTATGTAGACACTCTGCATAAACCCATTTTGGAACCACTTGAAAAACTATTTAGTAATAGATCAAAATTAAAACACATTGGACATCAAGATACTATCCATCTGAGAGCAACTACCTATTCGATAGCTTTCTTTATTTTTTAGTTCTTTTCATGATTTTAATTTCTATGCAGTACAAAACTTTTCAAAGTGTTTTGGTTAGCATCACTAAACACTTCTGAAAACTTCAAAAGAAAAACTCAACAACTTAATCCTCCTCCCAGAGTGAAAAAATAACCAAGATTACAGAGGGCTTTAGATCACTGGTTTGCCTTGCCCTGCAATATGATTTTATCTGTTAAGGTAAAGGTTAAAAAATGAAACTTCCTTGACAAGCACATGGGTTTGTATAATAACTATTCCAACTCTCTTTACCCCAGTATAAAACACTTTATGCTGCTACATGCTGCTAATTCATCAGCACATTTAAAGCAGAATCTGTGTAAAATTATCTGAATTTTATTCATGTAGAAATTGTAAGTGTAAATAATATCATACCTCAGGCCTGTGGCATGTTCGTTGAGATTAAAGTTCTGCTGCTCCGAGGCATCCTGTCCCTTCCGGATCACAAAGTCAAATCAGGCAAAGTCTCACTTCCCCGCCCCCGCCCGTGTTTCATCCTCACACACAGAAGGGCATTTTAAACTAAGTGCACTGGACAGTGCAAAGCTTTCAGTCCATTGTGCTGTGCATCTTACTGGTTTATATATCACTTCCCTTTATTCATGAGCGGTCACAGCCTTGTGATATATAGATTTTTTTTTACCTCTTTTTAGACTCTGGAAAAAACACACACACACAATTGATTCGAAGCAGAAAACAGATATCTCTTCATTGATGAATTCCTTGCCATAGGGAAAAAAAAAGTAGGCTGAGAAAATCTAAATTGCTCCATCAATTGAACTTCACTTACTATCTTCAAGAGTCATTGTCACGATGCATCAGGGAAGAGAAACTCCCACTTTGTGAGATGGTTTTCCGTTGATGCAATCAGAAATTAATGATAGAGCAATTACCAACTTGCCAACAAATTCGAAATGCACCTTCCCCGCTCCAGTGTATATCATCCCGGTGCTCTCAATCCTAGTCAATAATTTCAACAACAAAACAAAATATCGAAGAAATGATCTTGTTTCCTTCAGCTCTTTTGAACATATTTTTCTATTTCTTTTAAACTTTCGTCTCCTGTGCAGTCTATTATTCCGCTGACTCCAAACTTCTGGCAAAAGCTGGTGATGACTAAGTGTCTGATATTGAATACAGATACTTGAAGGGTTACAGAACACATAGGCCAGTCCTGAAATCTTCCATCCAATTTCATGAAATCTGAGCATAGCTCAAACCGTTGGAGAGAGAGAAAAAAACTGCTTGGCTGGGACCCCTCCCAGGAGAATCAATCACCAATAATTAGCGATCAATCAGAAATTACTTAAAAGCCAGAAGGGCAAGGAGAGCATTATTAGATTGTAAAGATTCACTGTTCTCCAATAATTACTCATCCCCTTACCTCACGCTGCATCATTCACCTGAAGCAGGATCAACTAAAAGCTTATTATGGACGACACCGGATATTGAAGCAGGTCCATTATAATGAACACACAGAAATGCCTCCTGACACACATAGCAGCATAGTTCCCCTTCAACTGTGAGAAATATCTCTTATTAAAGCACAGATCCCAGAGTAAAGCCTCTTTGTCAGAAGGGCTTGATTACGTGGCTAATGGAAATCAAATTCCAAGTTATTCAGAAACTGTATCCCATCCTATCCCATTCACCCTGAGATACAAATGATGCTATTTATTTGTCAATCAATATCATGGCAGCCATTCATTTTATCTTAAAGGAAATGAACACATCAGCTCTCATACCTTAAATGCGCTTCATTGTGGTTTATACAGGGTTGTGTTAACCCCTTGTACCCATGGGCTGTGAGACATTTAGCATATAGCAGGTAAGTGGATCTGCCAAATGAGAATCTGAACATTTTTTTCATCCACCCCTCCAATCCCCTTGAAGAGCTCACTCTGCCACAGGGACAGTTCGAGGGCAGGTCTCTGGTAACACTGCCAGGTGACACTATTTACATGAGTGACCTGACTCAGAAACTCAATGCATCATGGTTAAATCTGAAAACGATACCAAACAAGAAAAAGAAAGAACTTGCATTTATATAGCGCCTTTCACAACCTCAGGACGTCCCAAAGTGCTTTACAGCCAATGAAGTACTTTTGAAGTGTGGTCACTGTTGGAATGTAGGGAAACGCAGCAGCCAATTTGCACACAGCAAGATCCCACAAACAGCATTGTGATAAATGACCAGATAATCTGTTTTAGGCGTTAGTTAAAGTATAACCTAGACAGTGAGGGTTGGCTGGGCCTTTGACTGTGCTGCTCTCACATGATGTCTGCACACATACGCTTCTCAGGAGCAGGAACCCGAGCTGATTTTTTTTCCTTCCTTGGTTTAACCCAACATGGCTAAGGGAGGGGCAGGACTGGCAGCTCAATGTTCCAGGGTACAGATGCCAAAGGAAAGATAGAGCAGGAGGTAAGAGAGGAGGGGGAGTTGCGTTCTTGATTAGGGAGAACATCACGGCAGTAGTGAGAGGGGATATATCGGAGGGTTTGCCCACTGAGTCTATATGGGTAGAACTGAAGAATAAGAAGGGAGAGATCACTTTGATAAGATTGTACTACAGACCCCCAAATAGTCAACAGGAAATTGAGGAGCAAATATGTAAGGAGATTACAGACAGCTGCAAGAAAAATAGGGTGGTAATAGTAGGGGACTTTAATTTTCCCAACATTGACTGGGACAGCCATAGCATTAGGGGCTTGGATGGAGAGAAATTTGTTGAGTGTATTCAGGAGGAATTTCTCATTCAGTATGTGGATGGCCCGACTAGAGAGGGGGCAAAACTTGACCTCCTCTTGGGAAATAAGGAAGGGCAGGTGACAGAAGTGTTAGTGAGGGATCACTTTGGGACCAGTGATCATAATTCCATTAGTTTTAAGATAGCTATGGAGAAGGATAGGTCTGGCCCAAAAGTTAAAATTCTAAATTGGGGAAAGGCCAATTTTGATGGTATTAGACAGGAACTTTCAGAAGTTGATTGGGAGAGTCTGTTGGCAGGCAAAGGGACGTCTGGTAAGTGGGAGGCTTTCAAAAGTGTGTTAACCAGGGTTCAGGGTAAGCACATTCCTTATAAAGTGAAGGGCAAGGCTGGTAGAAGTAGGGAACCTTGGGTGACTTGGGGGATTGAGGCCCTTGTCAAAGAGAAGAAGGAGGCATATGACATGCATAGGCAGTTGGGATCAAGTGGATCCCTTGAAGAGTATAGAGATTGCCGGAGTAGAGTTAAGAGAGAAATCAGGAGGGCAAAAAGGGGACATGAGATTGCTTTGGCAGATAAGGCAAAGGAGAATCCAAAGAGCTTCTACAAATACATAAAGGGCAAAAGAGTAACTAGAGAGAGAGTAGGGCCTCTTAAGGATCAACAAGGTCATCTATGTGCGGAACCACAAGAGATGGGTGAGATCCTAAATGAATATTTCATATCGGTATTTACGGTTGAGAAAGGCATGGATGTTAGGGAACTTGGGGAAATAAATAGTGATGTCTTGAGGAGTGTACATATTACAGAGAGGGAGGTGCTGGAAGTCTTAACGCGCATCAAGGTAGATAAATCTCCGGGACCTGATGAAATGTATCCCAGGACGTTATGGGAGGTTAGGGAGGAAATTGCGGGTCCCCTAGCAGAGATATTTGAATCATCGACAGCTACAGGTGAGGTGCCTGAAGATTGGAGGGTAGCAAATGTTGTGCCTTTGTTTAAGAAGGGCGGCAGGGAAAAGCCTGGGAACTACAGACCGGTGAGCCTGACATCTGTAGTGGGTAAGTTGTTAGAGGGTATTCTGAGAGACAGGATCTACAGGCATTTGGAGAGGCAGGGACTGATTAGGAACAGTCAGCATGGTTTTGTGAGAGGAAAATCATGTCTCACAAATTTGATTGAGTTTTTTGAAGGGGTAACCAAGAAGATCGATGAGGGCTGTGCAGTAGACGTGGTCTACATGGACTTTAGCAAAGCCTTTGACAAGGTACCGCATGGTAGGTTGTTACATAAGGTTAAATCTCACGGGATCCAAGGTGAGGTAGCCAATTGGATACAAAATTGGATTGACGACAGAAGACAGAGGGTGGTTGTAGAGGGTTGTTTTTCAAACTGGAGGCCTGTGACCAGCGGTGTGCCTCAGGGATCGGTGCTGGGTCCGCTGTTATTTGTTATTTATATTAATGATTTGGATGAGAATTTAGGAGGCATGGTTAGTAAGTTTGCAGATGACACCAAGATTGGTGGCATTGTGGACAGTGAAGAAGGTTATCTAGGATTGCAATGGGATCTTGATAAATTGGGCCAGTGGGCCGATGAATGGCAGGTGGAGTTTAATTTAGATAAATGTGAGGTGATGCATTTTGGTAGATCGAATCGGGCCAGGACCTACTCCGTTAATGGTAGGGCGTTGGGGAGAGTTATAGAACAAAGAGATCTAGGAGTACAGGTTCATAGCTCCTTGAAAGTGGAGTCACAGGTGGATAGGGTGGTGAAGAAGGCATTCAGCATGCTTGGTTTCATTGGCCAGAACATTGAATACAGGAGTTGGGATGTCTTGTTGAAGTTGTACAAGACATTAGTAAGGCCACACTTGGAATACTGTGTACAGTTCTGGTCACCCTATTATGGAAAGGATATTATTAAACTAGAAAGAGTGCAGAAAAGATTTACTAGGATGCTACCGGGACTTGATGGTTTGACTTATAGGGAGAGGGTGGATAGCCTGAGACTTTTTTCCCTGGAGAGTAGGAGGTTTAGGGGTGATCTTATAGAAGTCTATAAAGTAATGAGGGGCATAGATAAGGTAGATAGTCAAAATCTTTTCCCAAAGGTGGGGGAGTCTATAACGAGGGGGCATAGATTAAAGGTGAGAGGGGAGAGATACAAAAGGGTCCAGAGGGGCAATTTTTTCACTCAAAGGGTGGTGAGTGTCTGGAATGAGCTGCCAGAGGCAGTAGTAGAGGCGGGTACAATTTTGTCTTTTAAAAAGCATTTGGACAGTTACATGGGTAGGATGGGTATAGAGGGATATGGGCCAAGTGCAGGCAATTAGGACTAGCTTAGTGGTATAAACTGGGCGACATGGACATGTTGGGCCGAAGGGCCTGTTTCCATGTTGTAAACTTCTATGATTCTATGATTCTAACTGCAGTTCCCCAAGTCTTGCCCCAGCTGAGATTGGCTAGCTCAGCATAGCTAGGAGGTTAAACCTACAACCTTCTGGTCTGTAGGACTCCATACCACTCCAGGCCGTAACTCTACCCACATCTGTGAATTTATCAGAGAATTTGGCAAAGGTTAGCTTAAGGATTATTCAAGTACTGTCTTGTGGGGACTGCTTGGTACCTTGGGTCAATTTTGGGATGAAAATCTCCGCTACCTGCTCTTTCTAAGGCTCGTGAATGAAATGAGTTGAGACATTCTCAATCAGAGTTCCTAGTGGACATGGGCCCAAAGCACATGGTATGAACTGGCACTAAATTGGCAATCTCATTGATAAGCTACATGAAAGTGACATTATATAGATTTACATAGAACCTACAGCACAGAAAAAAGCCTTCGGTGCAACTGGTCTCTGCTGGTGTTTATGCTCCACACGAGCCTCCTCCCACCTTATTTCATCTAACATTATCAATATATCCTTCTTTTCCTTTCTTCCTCATTTACTTATCTAGCTTCCCCTTAAATGCATCTGTGCTATTCATCTCAACCATTCCATGTGGTAGTGAGTTCCACATTCTCACCACTTTCTGGGTAAAGGAGTTTCTCCTGAATTCCATATTGAATTTATTAGTGACTACCTTATATTTATGGCTCCGAGTTTTGGACTCACACAGTGGAAACATCTTTTCTACGTCTACCCTATCAAACCCTTTCATAATCTTGAAGACCTCTATCAGGTCACCCCTCAGCCTTCTGTTTTCCAGAGAAACAAGCCTCAGCCTGTTCAGTCTTTCCTGATAATTGTAACCTCACAATTCTGGTATAGTCCTTGTAAATCTTGCATTTATATAGCGCCTTTCACGACCTCAGGATATCCCGAGTGCTTTTAAGCCAATGAAGTACTTTTGAAGTGTAGCCACTTTTGTAATGTGGGAAATGCTGCAGCCAATTTGCGCACAGCAAGATCCCACAAACAGCAATGTGATAATAACCAGATAATCTGTATTTTTAGTGATGTTGGTTGAGGGATAAATATTGGCCAGGACAGCGGGGAGAACTCCCCTGCTCTTCTTCGAAATAGTGCCATGGGATCATTTGCGTCCGCCCGAGAGGGCAGACAGATTAGGTTAAAATTACTACCCCACAAAAGTCTGACTTTTAAAATATGAGTCTAATTTCTTCTCACCTTAATGAATCAGTTACTGAGGTAACTCTCATCAGCAACAAAGCAAACACCAAAGCTCACACTCTGATCTCACCGCGCCCCTAACCCCCCAGCCCCCCTGCCCTGTGCCCATCCTGTCCAGGTTTTAACACATGCCAAGAGGTCACGACCCTACCACACACACAGGTGCACTTAACTCCGCGTAGCTCCTGTCTGGGACTGAGAGCATTCGAGACAGTCAACAAAACCTCGTTGTCTGGATCACTGAACCGTCACTCACAGGACAGAAAGCTCGCTCAGAGTGGAGCTAGGGGTCCTTCAGCTGAGCTGACGGAGGCTGCATTGTGTAAATAAAAATGCGCATAATAAAAAACAACAGATTTTAGTGTGCAAACCCAATCAGCAGAAATTATAATTCTCGATCGGATGGCAGACAGAGGCAGCGCTCGCAATCAATGTCACAGGTAAAATATGGCTATGTGTGTGTGCGTCTGTTACACTGAGAACCTCTTCAGAGTCAGGACTAGCCAGCGAAGGGTTTAAATATTCATCGTGATTTATTACAAGCATTTGCAATCATTCTTCTGCAGGGTTGTCTACTCACAGAATGCCACACTGAAGGAAATCTGAACGTCTGAGGCACTTAGAGGTCAGGGCGACTGAGAGCACGATTCCCTGGAATAGATTCTAAACCAATTAAAGTCGCCTTTGTCTGTCTCCTAAGACGGACTGTAGCAGGTTACGTAAAAGCTTGTTTAGAAAGGCTAAGCATTTACAAATCCCTTTAATAAGCAGTGTTAAATGTTTAATAGCATTAACTAGAAGGGGCAAGAAGAAAACATTGCTGCAATTCTGGTCTGGCTCCATGGAAATAGTCAGGGTTTTTGCACTTTTCCCTGTGCGATTTTTGTAGTAAATTACTTGTGACAGATAAGGCTGGTACACCACCAAATCTACTCCAACGTAAGTGCTCACAAAATACCACTTACCTAAGTTAAGCAATGTTAATCTTCCTACATTTCAGTTTTACAACTGTACAGGAAGTCAGAAAAGGCCACCATATATTACTGAGGATGTCTGAGTTTGTGTTGGTACCAATTACTCATTTGTTCACACACACATTGTATATATCTCCCTCGCCTTTTCTAATTTCTTGCATGAATGAGATTTACATTTGGAAAGTGATACAAAGGTTTGTGACTTTAACCCTCTGAGCGCTGATTTTCTTTGTCTCTTTCTTTCCTCCCCCCTCGCCCCCAATTTTGTCCCCTTTTCTCCTCAAATCAGCCATGGCTCAGTGGGTAGCACTCACACCTCTGAGTTAGAAGATCGTGGCTTCAAGTCCCACTCTAGAGACTTGAACACATAATCTAGGCTGACTCATTTGTTCACACACACATTGTATATATGTGTAGTCTTGAGGGAGTGCTGTACTGTCGGAGGTGCTGTCTTTTGGATGAGATGTTAAACCAAGGCCCCGTCAGGTGGGTGCAAAAGATCCCATGGCACTATTCAAAGAAGAGCAGGGGAATTGTTCTGGTGTCCTGGCCAATATTTATCCTTGAACCAACACCTAAAACGGATGATTTGGTTATTATCACCTTGCTCTTTGTGGGATCTTGCTGTGTACAAATTGTCTGCCACGTTTCCTACATTACAACAGTGATTACATTTCAAAAGTAGTTCATTGGCTGTAAAGCGCTTTGGGATGTCCTGAGGTCGTAAAAGGCACTGTATAAATGCAAGTCTGTCTTTTAAATATGAAAAAAAATCTAGGCTTTAATCTCCTGAATGAGCTGAATACCGCAGGGAGAACTGCCAAGAGGACAGAGCTCTGTGGAATTTCTTCCTGACCTCAAAGACAATTGAGCACAAGACTCCAATCTAACATTATTCAACCTCAAACTAATGCATTCCACACATGGCATTCTTGTCTTCAGAACAGGACTGGGACCATGGAGTTCCGGAGACTATTTGCTTATTCTGGTCTCTACCTGTCCCAAAGGCCTTCAAACCTACTGATAAACAGGTTCTTCTGAACGGTTAACCAACATGGCGTGATGAGGCTTTGTTGGGACTCTATCCTGCATATTGACCATTCTGTGGCTTAAACATTCCTTTTACTCTCTTGTCTTGTTTGAGATTTGTACTTATGTCCTCTAATCTCGCAATCACACTTTAATTTAAACAGCCTGGTTATATCTGTAGCATCCCTGCTCTTCCATGTTTGTTTTAGTTCTTGAGATATGGATAACACTGGCAAGACAGCATTTATTAAGGACATAGGAACAGGAGTAGGCCGTTCAGCCCCTCGAGCCTGTTCTACCATTCAATTAGATCATGGTTGACCTGGTATCTTAACTCTATCTACCCGCCTTGGTTCTGTAACCCTTAGTACCCCTGTCTAACAAAAATCTATCAATCTCAGTTTTGAAATTTTCAATTGACCCCCAGCCTCAAGGTGGGAGTTCCAGATTTCCACTCCCCTTTGTGTGAAGAAGTGCTTCCTGACATCACCCCTGAACGGCCTAGCTCTAATTTTAAGGTTATGCCCCCTTGTTCTGGACTCCCCCACCAGAGGAAATATCAAATATCAAATCCTTTAATCATCTTAAACACCTCAATTAGATCACCCCTTAATCTTCTATACTCGAGGGATTACAAGCCTAGTCTATGAAATCTGTCCTCATAATTTAACACTTTTAGCCCAACCCTAGCTGTCCAGAGGGCATTGAGAGTCAACCACACAGTGTGGGACTTCAGTCACATGTGGGCCAGGCAAGGTAGGATGGCAGGCTTCCTTCCACGAAGTACATTGTGAATCAGTTGGGTTTTTACAACAGTCCAGCAGTTTTTATGGTCAAGTTACTAGATTTATTTTTAAGACCCGGATCATATCTCTTCTTTTTTCCTGTGAGGGCAAGTTTCAGTTCTGCCAATCTGTCCTCCTAAGCTGAGCACTAACTGCTTGAATCATCCTTGCTGCTCCTCTCTAAGCACTCTCCAAATCAGTAATGCCCTTTTCAAAGTGCCTAGAAGTGCACAGAAATGCAACCTTACCAAAGAATCTGGAATGCGCTCCCTGAAAGGGCGGTGGAAGCAGATTCAAGAGTAACTTTCAAAAGGGAATTGGATAAATACTTGAAGGGGAAACATTGCAGGGCTATGGGGAAAGAGCAGGGGAGGGGGAACAATTGGACAGCTCTTTCAAAATAGTGCCATGGGATCTTTTACATCTACCTGAGAATAAGGTAGTAATACTCCCAGTACAATACTAAGGGTGTGCTGCACTGTTGGAGGTGCCACCTTTCAGATGAGATGTTAAACCAAGACCCCATCTGCTCTCTCAGGTAGATGTAAAAGATCCCATGGCACTATTTTGAAGAAGAGCAGTTGAGATGTCCTGGCCAATATTTATCTTTCAACCAACACCTAAAAAAAAAACAGATGGTCTGGTCATTTATCACATTGCTGTTTGTGGGATCTTGCTGTGCACAAATTGGCTGCCACCTTTCCTACATTACAACAGTGACTACACTTCAAAAAATACTTCATTGATTGTAAAGCTCTTTGGGATGCCCTGAGGTCGTGAATGGTGTTATATAAATGCAAGTTGTTTCTTTATTAAGTGGGCATAGGTCAATATGGGCCAAAGGCAGGTATATGGAGTTAGATCACAGATCAGCCATGATCTTATCAAATGGCGGAGCAGGCACGAGGGGCTGAATGGCCTACTCCTGTTCCTATGTTCCTATGTTCCTATAATATGTTGCTCATATTTTATAAAAAGGGATAAAACAGACACAGGCAACTCCAGACCCAATAGTCTCACCTTCATTCCATGTAAAATCATAGAATTGAATATCAGGAGTGAAGTTGAGAGGCATTTGTATAATAATGAGTAAGCAGCAGTTCATGACTGACCAACCTCCTGGACTACTTTTAGGAAGTAAGTTCACACATGGACTGTGAGAAGCCCTATGACACACTGCACATAAACTTCCAAAAGGCAAAGTAGCTCGTGAAAGGCTATCACTCAAAGCTCAGGGTCAGCCCTGGGATAGGATAAGAAACTGGCTGAAGGGTCGAAAGGAATGAGTGCTCATTAGAGGAGTTATGTCGGGGTGGGGAGAAGCTCTATGCGAGGTGCTCAAGGGCTCTGTGTTGCGACCACTACCGTTTACATACAACACTTGGACTCAGAAACCCAATGCAAAGCAGTCAAATTTGCTGATGATATCAAATTGATTGGGGCAGTGGAATTGGAGGAAGGAACTCAGATATTACAGAGCGAACTGAACAAAATAAGTACGGGAGCAGATCGATGGCAGATGAAGTTTAATGCAAACAAGTGCAAAGTACCGCACAATGGGTGGAAAAATAAGCATCACACACACTCTGTGAATGTGTTGAAATAGCTAAAGATGAAGTTGAAAGAGACCTAGGTATCTCAACAACAACAACTTGCATTTATATAGCACCTTTAACAGAGTAAAAACGTTCCAAGGCGTTTCACAGGAGCGCAGACAAAATTTGACACCAAAGCCACGTAAGGAGATATTAGGACAGGTTACCAAAAGTTTGGTCAAAGAGGTAGGTTTTAAGGATCATCTGAAAGGAGGAGAGAGAGGTAGAGAGGATTAGGGAGGGAATTCAAGAGCTTAGGGCCCAGGCAGCTGAAGGCACGGCCGCCAATGGTGGGGCAGAGAAGAGCATGAGGCTGAACCCTAGTGCCAGGGGTCCGAGTTACGAGGGAAGACTGGAGCAACTCAAGCTTTTCATCATTTAAAGGAGGTGTCAGAGAGGTGACCTGACAGAGGGATATAAGACAGTAAATTGTATGGAAAAGGTAAAAACAGTATATTATTTTAAAATAATTTTTGGAAGTAGGACAAAGGGATACAGGAACAGACTAGTGAAAAGTAAGGACTGATTTCAGGAGGTTTTCATAATGAGTAGAGTGATCAACAAAAACAACGTGCATTTTTATAGTGCCTATAACGTGGTAAAATCGTCCCGAGGCGCTTCACAGGAGCGATTATCAAACAAAAATTGACACATACGGAGATATTAGGACAGGTGACCAAAAGCTTGGTGAAAGAAGTAGGTTTTAAGGAGCATCTTAAAGGAGGAGAGAGAGGTGGAGAGGTGGAGAGGTTTAGGGAGGGAATTCCAGAGCTTAGGGCCGAGGCAGCTGAAGACACAGCTGCTAATAGTGGAGTGATGAAAATCGGGGATGCGCAAGAGGCCGGAATGGGAGGAGCGCAGAGATCGCAGCACTTCGGTGGACTTCCCAGGCAGAGTATTGAAGGCAAAAACCCAGAAATAACAAGAAACAATTAGGTGCTGGAATGGGAGGACTGTGGGATGCTTCTGGATGGTTGACTTAATGTGGGCCAAATGGTTTTCCTCATCTGTAATTATCTTGCGACCCATCAACTCAGTACTGACCAGATATTAAACCTGGAACCTTCTGGTCTTCATGGCTCAGTACTACACAGGGCAAGTGCCTTTACCCATCGATCTGTTGGAGTACTAGTTATTTATTTTTTGCCTGTAGGCCTTTGGGAATGGAATAAACAAGACTTTTGCAGTCTTATGGAAAAAAAAATTAAGGCCAGCTCCTAGATGATAAAACGGATTTGTTTAACCAGGTCCACAGTTATTGTACCAGGATCGTTGTAGAATCTAAAAACTGGCAAAACTGTAAACAGTTCTGCCCTTTCTGAGTGTACTTTGAGATGCCCAAGTGCTTTGTGTTCCCCAGAATTATTTTAAACAGCACATAATGTAATCAAACCAGCATTCGATATGGGTTATAAATTATTAAATACATAAATCTTACGGAAGGAATCATTTTTCAGCCACCCATCTCAGAAATTTCGATTTCCTGAGCAGAGAAAATCAATGGACCTAATCAAACAGCATTAAAAGGATGCTGTGTGCGTCTGTCAGATTGTTGCAGTGCAACTTTTAAATTCAAACAAGACAATGAGCAGTGCCCTTCTTTCCTCAGAAGGATGTGTATCTTTGGGGAATGTCATACAATCAGGTGGAGGGGAGCGGGAGGGGAGGAGTTTAATGAGAATTATCTGAAGAGATAAAGAGGTCCGAGCCTGTGTAATGAAAACTCCTGTCCCACAGGAAGCTGGATCCAGTAACAGCCGAGGAGTCTACTGGAAGCACAAAGGCATTAAGCAGCCACGGTGATCTCACGCAGCTAAACATATCACCTTTTATGTATTTTTATTGCAAGCTGTTTTTAAAGGGACACTGTCCATCCTGATAGCAGCTTAGAATACCTTACATAGAATTACATAGAATGTACAGCACAGAAACAGGCCATTCGGCCCAACAGGTCCATGCCGGTGTTAATGCTCCACACGAGCCTCCTCCCTCCCTACCTCATCTCACCCTATCAGCATATCCTTCTATTCCTTTCTCCTTCGTGTGTTTATCTAGCTTCCCCTTAAATGCATCTATTCTTTTCGCCTCAACTACTCCTTGTGGTAGTAAGTTCCACATTCTCACCACTCTCTGGGTAAAGAAGTTTCTCCTGAATTTCCTATTGGATTTATTAGTGACTAGCTTATATTTCTAGTCCCTGGTTTTGGATTCCCCCACAAGTGGAAACATCGTCTCTACGTCTATCCTATCAAACCCCCTCATAATATCAAAGGCCTCTATCAGGTCACCCCCTCAGCCTTCTCTTTTCTAGAGAAAAGAGCCCCAGCCTGTTCAGCCTTTCCTGATAGTTTTAACCTCTCCGTTCTGGAATCATCCTAGTAAATCTTTCAGTTCCCCTATATACAGTACCCTAAGTATACCGGAAGCTACTGTAGCAATGGCCGGTCACTGAGCTTCATGTCCCTTGACAATCTTTTTAAGAATTGTCATTTTGAAGAATCTAAATTGTTCAGTCTTCATTATAGATTCAGCTTTATGAAGTTTTCTCTTAACATAAGAAACATAAGAAATAGGAACAGGAGCAGGCCATACGGCCCCTCAAACTGCTCCGCCATTCATTAAGATCATGGCTGATCTTCTACCTCAACTCCACTTTCCCGCCCCAACTCCATTTCCCTTCACTCCCTTAGAGTCCAAAAATCTATCTATCTCAGCTTTGAATATACTCAACGACTGAGCATCCACAGCCCTCTGGGGTAGAGAACTCCAAATATTCACGACCCTCTGAGCGAAGAAATTCCTCCTCATCTCAGTTCTAAATGTCCGACCCCTTATCCTGAGACTATGTCCCCTAGTTCTAGACTCTCTAGCCTGGGGAAACAATCTCTCAGCATCTACCCTGTCAAACCCCCTCAGTATCTTATATGTTTCAATGAGATCACCTCTCATTCTTCTAAACTCCAGAGAGTGTAGGACCATTCTACTCAAACTTTTCTCATAAGACAACCCTCTCATCCGAGGAATCAATCTAGTGAACCTTCGTTGCACCGCCTCTAAGGCAAGTATATCCTTCCTTAGGTAAGGAAACCAAAACTGCACACAGTTCTCCAGGTGAGGTCTCACCAAAGCCCTGTACAATTGCAGAAAGACTTCCTTACTCTTGTACTCCAAACCCTTTGCAATAAAGGCCAACATACCATTTGCCTTCCTAATTGCTTGTTGTACCTGCATGTTAACTTTCTGTGTTTCGTGTACAAGGACACCCAATCTCTCTGAGCACCAACATTTAATAGTTTCTCACCATTTAAGAAATATTCCATTTTTCTATTTTTCCTACCAAAGTGAATAACCTCACATTTTCCCACCTTATATTCCATCTGCCACCTTCTTGTCCACTTATTTAACCTGTCGATATTCCTCTGCAGACTCTTTACGTCCTCCTCACAGCTTACTTCCCACCTAGCTTTGTATCGTCAGCAAACATGGATACATTACACTCGGTCCCTTCATTTAAGCCATTAATATAGATTGTAAAGAGCTGAGGCCCAAGCACTGATCCTTGCGGCACCCCACTAGTTACAGCTGCCAACCTGAGAATGACCCGTTTATTCCTAATCTCTGTTTTCTGGCCATTAACCAATCCTCAATCCATGCTAATATATTACCCCCAATCCCATGAGCCCTAATCTTGTGTAACAACCTTTTATGTGGCACCTTATCGAATGCCTTTTGAAAATCCAAATATACAACATCCATTGGTTCCCCTTTATCTTCCCTGCTAGTTACATCCTCAAAAAACTCTAATAGATTTGTCAAACATGATTTCCCTTTCATAAAACCATGTTGACTCTGCCTAATCATATTTTGATTTTCTAAGTGCCGTTACCACTTCCTTAATAATAGATTCTAGCATTTTCCCGATGACTGATGTCAGGAAAGGAGTCCTTGCTTGCCTCTTTCACTCTGTCTATTTTGTTGTCTCTCTCTGAGTGTTTTCCTTTTTCTTGCATATGCTCTCCCTCTTTCTCATTATTTCTGTCCCGCTTTCTCTTTGTATTGCTCATTCTCTTTGTATCTCTCTGTTTCGTTCTTCAGTATGTGTGCACTCTCACTCTCTTTCTCTGTTGCACTCTCTTGCACACTAGCTTTCTGTCTCTCTTGCTTTCCATCCGTCTCCCTTGTTCTGTCAGTCCAGCTCACTTGCTCTCTCTGTGCCTATTTCTCTCTTTCCTGTGCACACGCTCCCTCGCTGTTACATTCTCTCTCCCATCTATGTCTGTTTGTTTGACTCATTCTCTGTCTGCCTCTCCACCTTTGTCTCGCTTTGCCTGTTTGTCTTTTACTCTATGCAGATAGTTTGTACTTGCCCTTAGGAAGACAAGAGTTGATGGACAAGATCTGTCTGATAGAGGCAATGACAGCAAATTGTTGCAGCCTCTACTGGCCGTGTGATAGGCACTTTTACCTTGATCTAGGCTGACACATAAGTGCAGTACCGAGGGAGTGCTGCATTGTCGGAAGTGCCGTCTTTTGGATGGGACGTTAAACCGAGGCTCCGTCCGCCCTCTCAAGTGGACGTAAAAGATCCCGCGGCACTATTTCGAAGAAGAGCAGGGGAGTTCGCTCCGGTGTCCTGGCCAATGTTTATCCCTCAACCAATATCACTAAAAAACAGATTATCTGGTCATTATCTCAATTGCTGTTTGTGGGATCTTGCTGTCCACTAATTGGCTACCGCTTTTCCTACATTACAACAGTGACTACACTTCAAAAAGTACTTAACTGGCTGTAAAACCCTCTGGGACATCAGGAGGTCATGAAAGGCGCTATATAAATGCAAGTCTTTCTTTCTATAGCAAACAGTCACTGGATGTTCTACACTCAGGAGAGAGGATCAAAGCGTATCTTTGTCCATTTCCCTCCCTTATTTCTTTCTAAGATAAAGTACGGAGCTGGATCAGAACAGCCACAAAATGCCAACCACCAGGATTCATATTTATCTTACAGCCGGCCTGAATTCCACCCCCTCCTTTGCCCCTGAGTCAAGCTATATAGAAAGGGCGAGCACTCACACAGTGCTTTACCATATCACTCAGAAACACCCCAAAGCCCTTCACAAGCAATGAATTATTTTTGAAGTGCAGTCACTGGTGTTATGTGGGAGGATGCAACAGACATTTTTCATGCAGCGAGATTCCAGAAAACACCAGTGAGATTACATGGCCAGTTAATTTGCTTTTTGTTAGCATTGATTGATGGAAGAATGTTTGCAGAGGCACGAGGAGAACTCTCTGCTGCTCTTAGATGTGGGATCTTTAACAACCACCCAAACCATCAGAAGAGGCGGGTGATTTAATACCTCATCCGAACGATAAGATTTAGATCCTGATTTTCAAGCGCTGAGAGATCAAACCACAGGAAAAAAAAAACCTTTCGACAAAGTTCTTGTGACTCACAAGAAAAAGGAAATGTTTCATTTTGGATTTTAAAAGATTTGAATTTATTTTCCATTTTGCTTGCCAGATTGAAAAGAAAATACTATCCCTGCATATTAATATTGTGAATCATCTTACAGCCACATTCAGAGCATTTTACACTAAAGAGACATTCCTACTCAGCCTAATTCTAGTGCAGATAAATGTTCCTAGTTAGCAAGTGTCAGTCTGGCCAGTTTGGGAGTGGTGGGTTTCAGCCCCGTATTGGGACTTGAGCATCTAATTTAAGATGACACTTCAGTGCAAGACCGAGAGAGTGCTTCATTGCCGGAGGTGCTGTCTTTCGGTTAGGCCAGGGTGTTGTCTGTCCATTCGGAGGGTGGGCATTAGAGGGCCCATGTCACTATTTGAAGGAAAGCAGGGAGTTCTCCTGCTTTCTTCCCTCACTCAGTAGCTTCAAAACAGATTAACTTGTCATTCGCCCCTTTTTCTGTTCTTGGGATCTTGCTGTGCGTAAAATGGCTGGCACGCTTACCTAAACTTGCTGCACTTCATTAAATGTGAGAGTGTCTGAGGTGATAATATAAGAGCAAGTATCTCTTTCTTTCAAATACTTCAAAGAAACATACATGAGCTAATATTGTCACAAGATAGATCTGGATGATAACATCTTTTCCCTCCCCAGGACAGAATCCACTGCCTTTTAAAGGATTCAGGGATTTCTGCCTCAACTATCCAACCAGGAAGTCCTTCGCACTCGTTGATCACTTTGTGTGAAGAAGCAGTTCCGGACACCGGTCCTAAGTTTGCCTTTCCCCTGGGTCCCCCTGTTGCACTATCAGAGTTTGGTTTGCAATGTTCCAGATTTACGCGTCTCATGCTGTTTACTACTTTATACGCCCGAATCATCGTACACACAAATACCACTGATAAATAACGCAAATAATCCCAACATATAGCCCACTCCGGGAAAACAGATACTCCTAGAAATGGACAACAGCAAAACATACTCTAAATAAATAATACTGCATAGGAAGGTGTCAGCCTGAGAAGGGATTACTTCCAATTAGTGAATTCTGGTACAATTTTGTGGAAAAGAGGCTATTCACCTTACCAGAGTTGACTGCCCCGTGTTTAATGTTTGTGCTTTTTCCCCTCGGTTTTGCACATTCTCCCCCTAACAAGGCCTCTTGTCCCCTCCCGATGATCTATATCTGTCAGGAGGAGGGTAGGGTGGGAGTTCAGTCCGCAGACCGGTCAGTTCAGTTCACCTTTCCCCGGCACAGGATGTGAGTCTACATCCAGTACAATGTGCTGCCAACCACCAGAAGGGTTATCAGCACTGATAACCTATCCTGAGCTTTCTTAATAACCCTGCACTGATAACCCTGGTCTAAGAACACATCCCACATTCTAAACCTCCAGGCTGTAGAATTACAGCTACACTGACTTAAAGGGGAAGTACATCCTACAACATTGGCCAGTAATCCTAAACGTTAGACAATCCCAGTACTGTTACTGGTGGTGCCTCTCCTTAGAGTGTTTTATACTGTAGCACTGCTGGTTAGAAACTAGCAGTATGTATAAAATTCCCTCTGGATAAAATATAACAATGGGGAAATTTGTTTCAGGCAAAACAGGCGGTATCCGCCTTGGCTCAGTTGGTGTCATTCGCCCTTCTAAACCAGAAGGTCATGGTTTCAAGCCCCACACCCAGAGACTTAAGCACAGGCTGATTCTCCAGTGCAGTACTGAGGAGATGCTGTCTTTCGGAGGAGATGTTAAACCGAGGCCCCGTCTGCCCTCTCAGGTGGATGCAAAAGATCCCACGGCAGTGTCTTGAAGAAGAGCAGGGGAGTTCTCCCCGGTGTCCTGGCCAATATTTATCCCTCAACCAAAATCACTAAGAGCATATTATCTGGTCATCATCTCATTGCTGTTTGTGGGATCTTGCTGTGCGCAAATTGGCTGTCGTGTTTCCTACATTACAACAGTGACTACACTTCAAAAGTACTTCACTGGTGGTAAAGCGCTTTGGGACGTCCTGAGGTCGTAAAAGCCGCTAAGCCTCTTTGCTTCTCTACCTCTCTCTCTCCTCCTTTAAGATGATCCTGTGAAGCGCCTCGGGACGTTTTACTACGTTAAAGGTGCTATATAAATGCAATTTGTTGTTGTTGTTGAAGTGGGAAGGAAATTGGGGGATAAAATGGCTAATAAGGCTGATTTTTCTGTGTGAATCAGTATCAGGACAGATATCAATGGCGATTCCAACAAAGTGAAATTTGACTAGTGTCTTATCCTTCCCAGCTGATAATGATAATTGCCCTGAGCAGGCACCTAAATCAGCAATAAATGTTGGAAGCCTTGAATGCATGAGGCAATAAAGGATCCCACACACTAAGTAAACACATACTCCATTGTCAAAATGTTTATTCATGTGCAATGGCCTTCCTACCCGTTCCCCTCTGTGGTTACTGTATTTAACACTCTGATACCACACATTGAATAGAAAGAAAAACTAAATGTGTCAGCCTTGGCTCAGTGGGTAGCACTTATGCCTTTAAATCAAAAGGTTGCAGGTTCAAGTCCCACTCCAGAGACTTGTGCACAAAATCTAGGCTGATACTCCCAGTGTAGCTCAGAGAGTGCTGCACTGTCAGTAGGTGCTGTCTTTCAAATGAGGCTTTAAACTTAGGTGGATGTAAAAGATCCCTTTTCAAAGAAAAGCAGTGGAGTTCTCCCCTATGTCCTGGTCAATATTTATCCCTCAACCAACATTGCTAAAAAACAGATTATCTGGTTATTATCACATTGCTGTGTGCAAATTGGCTGCTGTATTTCCTACATTTTAAAAAGTATTTCATTGGCTGTAAAGCACTTTGGGGCCTCCTGAGGTTGTGAAAGGCAGTATATAAATGCAAGTCTTTCTTTCTTTCTTTTTTGAAATTTGTCTAGGCCCATTTTCGAGCCCCAACCTGGAGGCCCTAAATTGGGCCTCAGGCCTCATTAACAGGCAGCTCGGGCATTGGAGGTGACGAACGCCGGGCCGTTTGCCTCACCGGTTGTTTAGCATCTGTAATAAGATGCGGCTCTTTGAAGTGTGACATCTGGAGAGTGACAGATGTGCGCGAGACATAAGACTTCATTTATAGAATAGATAGATAAGGTAGATAGATTGTAAATTTCACGGGAGGTTCAGCACCATACCGCAGCTGCCTCGGTTGATAAAACGTTTCCTTCTTAGTCAGAAAGTTGTAGGCTCGAACCATAGGTCAGATGTTTGAGCTGAGGCTCAAAGATGACACTCCAGTGCAGTACTAAGGGAGTGCTGCATTGTCAACGTGCTGTCCTCAGGATGAGACATCAATCTGAGACCCCCGTCTGCCTACCATGGTGGTTCATGTGGATGATAAGGGCCTCATGCAGAGCCGTGAGTTCTCTTAGTGTCAACACAACCCCCTCAACCAACACCACCAAAATACAGATTCATGTGGAGAACTGTTTAGTACCGAGCTGGGTGGGGCGTTCTGGGAAAGGAAGTGATGATAATAAAGGCCAAGGGGCTTCCACCAATTTGTTTGTGCCAATGTGGCTGCGATGTGAATGTTGAAGCTACAAATGGTTTGTTCTTTTTAATAAGAAGAGTCTGATTACTGCAATACACTACAATTCCTCTCCTGATGGTCGCCGGTTTTGCTACATAAGCAATTAACTGTGCGTGAAGCACCATAGGTGTTTGAGAGATTTAACAGTGTCCATACGATATCCCTCTGTCCACTGTACCAATGGAGGCGCTGGGGCAGAGCCTTGCCATCGGGATCCTGTTTAAAGACTCTCCGCTAAAAAATTAATGCTGGCGATAAAGTGAGCCAATGTTGAACAAGTTTGTACAACATTCCTCTGCCCACAATTTTAACAGAGGCATTAACCTGGTGTGAAAAGAACAGAGAGGAACGTGATACAGACACATTAAGCGTTTGTTTGCTTTTATTACTAACAGTTATTTCTAGCCGCCTACCTATAACTAGCATCTTTCTGTAGATGGATTCCCCATGGGAGATCCCCTCTTTGAACACTGTCCTGATCGTGTGATTCCCTCCTAAATGCTTTTCATCGAGAGATAAAAATACTTTTGTGTCATCTCGTTGCGCGTCAAAACCTGTCCTGACGAAGACCGAGGATTAAGTTAATGTTTTTTACAGATAAAGTCTGTCTCATTTTGTTCAGCAGCTCAGGGATGTCCTCTGATATTTTCAGCAGCTGGATTGGTGTTCACAGTGGTCGAGAAAAGACAACTTCACAAAGAAAGTTAATTGCAGTGAGAATATCTGCAAATGGATTTTCACTCTAATCGACTGAATTCACAAGTATTCTTTCTGAAAAGCTTTTTGTGTACAGGACGTTGTCTGGTTTATGGTAAAGGTGCCTTGCATGCCAAGGGTGATAACGTGTGCAATTTGTCTTGGACTCTGCTTCCAAAACCCAATAACGTGCAATAACCCATCAGAATGCCTATGCACATGATGGACACATAAAGGCATTTATCTCTCCTGCTGCGACAGAGATTTGGAAGACGTCCCTTCATCTCGAACAGGTAAACTTTTTTTTAAACTGAACAAAGTTATGTTATTTGATTTATTGAATGTAAGCCGTTAGCCTGGAAGCTTTGTTCTTTTAATTTTGTATCTCGGTAATCTCCTCCAGCCCCTCCACCCACCGAGATCTCTGCGCTCCTCCAATTTTGGCCTCATGCATCCCCGAGTTTAATCGCTCCACCATTGCCGACCGTGGCTTCAGTTGCCTTGGCCTTAAGCTCTGGAATTCCCTCCCGAGTCTTCTCCACCTCTCTACCTCTCTCTTCTCCTTTAAGTCGCTCCTTAAAACCCACCTCATCTCATCAACCTTGGCTGGAGGTGAATCCAGGTCTCAGGTGGGAAAACAAAATTCTAACCAGTCCCCTAAGCCAATTCTTTAATTAACACCCAAATGATCTGAAACTACCGTGGACAGATCTTTACTAAGCCCTTTCCACTTTCAGCCAAAGCCCAGCAGGAGCACAACTCAACAAGAGTTTGTTTGTCTTGTTAGGAAAGAAAGTACTCAGCACAAAACAAGGGTTGTTACATTGGGTGCAGTTCTGTATTTTCTTTATGCAACACCATTGTTAGTGTTTTGTCAATAAAAAGATTAGGAAGGCAGAGGTTATGTGTAAATGTCCTGCTTAATGTAATGAACGGCCAGTAATTTACGACTTTGTTTACAATATAGCTGTGAGAAACTGGAAACTCTGGGTCAGGGAGTGGCCACTTTTGCAGGAGCTTATTTGTGTTGGTGAAACAAGAACTATTGTAAGGTTTCAAACTAAATTTCCCCCCATTTCCTCCCCGGGTGAGGGCACTGATTCTTGCTGGGCTGTCTGCTGCTTCTCATACTTTGCCCAAATGCCAACACCTCATGGACTAACTTCACATCCATTTGTTATTAACTGGCAGAAAATCGAGAGCCATGTGTGAGGTTAGATGGTAAGTGTTAGCAGGTTATCAGACTATGGTGGGAGTCACTGCCAAACTCTGTGTATTCCCTTGACTATAGAAGATTAAGCGGTGATCTAATTGAGGTGTTTAAGATGATTAAAGGAGTTGATAGGGTAGAGAGAAACTATTTCCTCTGGTGGGGGGAGTCCAGAACAAGGGGGCATAACCTTAAAATTAGAGCCGGGCCATTCAGGGGTGATGTCGGGAAGCACTTCTTCACACAAAGGGGAGTGGAAATCTGGAACTCTCTCCCCCAAAAAGCTGTTGAGGCTGGGGGTCAAGTGAAAATTTCAAAACTGAGATTGATAGATTTTTGTTAGGCAAAGAGTATCAAGGGTTACGGAACCAAGGTGGGTAAATGGAGTTAAAAAACAGATCAGCCATGATCTAATTGAATGGCGGAACAGGCTCGAGGGGCCGAATGGCCTCCTCCTGTTCCTATGTTCCTAGTAATATGCTCACCCCACATCCAGTGATGTGCACTTTCCAGTGGGAGCCTCTGGTTAATGATCAGGAAGGAGCACCCTGTCTGATTTTTGTTTCGCCTCCCTAGACCAAGGGCACTGAAACCAACTGGGACATCATTACTGCTGCCCTCAAATCAGGTTCACACATCAAGAGTGATCACTTGGGTAAGAAACCAGAATGGTATCTGTCTTGGCTCGGTGGCTAGCTCTCTCACCTCCGAGCCAGAGGTTGTGGGTTGACAGTCCCACTCTTAGAGACTTGAGCAGATAATCCAGGCTAACACACCCAGTACAGCACTGAAAGGGTGCTGCACTGTCAGCGGTGCCGTCTTTTGGATGAGACGTTAAACCGAGGGCCCGTCTGCTCTCACAGGTGGACATTAAAGATCCCATGGCACTATTTGAAAGATGAGCAGGGGAGTTGTCCCCGGTGTCCTGGCCAATATTTATCCCTCACTAAAACAGATTATTTGACCATTACTGTTTGTGACATCTTGCTGGGTTTTCCCCCCTCCCACTTTTTGCAGGAGATTCTCGGCCACCCTCTTATCCCCCCACCCAAAGGTACGACTGAGATTAGGAAATGCTCTGTGAGACACTGCACTGTGGAATCTGTGTATGAAGCCACGGTAACCTCACAAGCTGCCCTGGCAATTCAAAAATTAAGGGGCAACTCGCCATCACTCTTTGTATAAAGCTCTGCTCCAGCAGCAGATCCTCTCGACTCCCCCCGACCCCCGCTATCACATTAATATGACATCAGTAAGTAACACAGAATGGCTAATGCGAACTGTGCAGTAGATCAGAACATCAAACTATCAGTTTCAGCACTAGTTTAACCTGTTGCAGACTCACATCGGCAGCATGTGCCTTCAGCTGTAATTTCACCTATTCACGACACGAGCTCCAGGATTAAAAGAATTCTCGAGGGAACGTTCACTGAAAACGGCTTTCTGAGACAAAGTGCGATCGTTACACATTCTCTATTAATATCGGTTTACAGAACAGGAATAGCCCCGTGTTTGACCCCGGTCTGTGTTGAGTTAGCTGATGTATGTCTGGGCGGCAATGAGGCCCAATGCCATTGCAGAGCTCTCACTCCTGGTGGCTGCAGTGACCCATGCATTAGGTGAGGATTGGAATCCATTGAAAGTCCCCCTCATCCCCGGGTGGTGCAGTCTGTTGACACTCACTTCCTGGTCACTTTGCTGTCAGCCGTGGCTCAGTGGGTAGCACACTTGCCTCTGAGTTAGAAGATTGAGTGGCTCAAGCCCCACACCAGTGACTTGAGCACAAAATCCAGGCTGATATTCCCAGTGCCTGCACCGAGGGAGTGCTGCACTGTCGGAGAGGGAGTGCTGCGCTATTGGAGGTGCCGTCTTTTGGATGAGACATTAAACTGAGGCCCCGTCTGCCCTCTCAGGTGCACGTAGAAGATCCCATGGCACTATTTCAAAGAAGAGCAGGGGAGTTCTCCCCAGTGACCTGGCCAATATTTATCTTTCAACCAAGATCACTAAAAAACAGACTGCAAGTTTGTGGGATCTTGCTGTGCGCAAATTGGCTGCCGCGTTTCCTACATTACAACAGTGACTACGCATGAAAATTCGTTGGCTGTAAAGCGCTTTGGGATGTGCTGAGGTTGTGAAAGGCATTGTATAAATGCAAGTCTTTCTATCTTTCCACTTGGGTGATCAGTAAGTTCTACAGCGTAAAACACACAGGGGGTGAAATTGGACATGGGAGGCAAAGCAGGCAGAATCGCATCGGGTGCCTGTCATACTCCTCGCCAGGTATTCAGTCCCACTGACATCAATAGAACCGAGTGTCCAGCGTGTCGTACAACGGTTGGCCGATGCGATTCCATCTGGTTTGCGGCCCTGCCCATGCCCCATTTCACTCCTCCCCCTAAGCCGTGGCATTTGAAGTCATTCAGCGTTGGATTATAGGAAACATGTAGAATCTTACAGCACAGAAGGAGACCATTCTGCCCATCGTGCCTGTGCCGGCTCTTTGAAAGAGCCATCCAATTAGTCCCAGTAACTCAGTCTTGGGGTTCAAATGATTAACATACAACTCTCATGCTTTCCTATGTTTTGTTCATCTGATTCCTGATTGGATTAGTGACATAAGAAGCTGTGGAATGAGAAAAAAAATAATTCAGTCCATCAAATCCACTCCTTCAACAGGCCAGGCACCGTCTAACCTGTCATACACTCCACTCCATTCACTTAACTTCCTGAGGCAATGTTCCACATAAATACTCACCCATTCCCAAATCATGCAAAATTCGGAATATTCCTTCATCCTCACAGGGAACAGCTGGCGTACATCCCTCCAGATCTTCACGGTAGATAACGTCTGCATTCCAAGCAATCAAATTTAAGGCAAAGAGAGATGGGCTGGCAGAGTGGGATTGAGGTCCGAATAAGAAACTTGTCTCTTTTCAGATCTACACTGTCCTTATATTTCCGAAGTCACCCTTTTTGGATCAATTTGGACTTCCACGTCACCTAAAGCCATGGGTTCCTTCTTACTTTTTAACACAGGTGTTGTGCGTTCAAAATTAACACAACAAAATATTACTCTTGCCAAGCTGTGTGATGCCTCAGCAATCTGGAGCCTCATAGTGTCATCTAGTGCCAAGGATGTAGATAGATCTCCACTCTCTATAGTCCTGATCATATCTGAAGGAAGATGATGAGTAGAGGCCAACTTCTCCAAGGGTGTGTTGTTGTTATTTTCAATTGCTCTTAGCGTTCCTAATAATTCCTGAATAAAAAGAAACTAGATTTAATATGGTTTTAAACAACTTTACACCCGATAGCTCACTGCTCGCTTACAAACTCCTTTCTGCAGGCTGACAGATTCCTCGGAATCTTCCAACCAGTTGCCCAATTGCAACATTAATAAGCCGCTTACTGTTATTAAGGGAGCATCTTTAAATTGTAATACTCGTACAGATATATCATTACCACAGAGGGGTAAGTCAATTCAGAAGGCAAATCATCTCAGGACTGTTCCAATGATCCTCCTGATGGCCAGTGTCAACATGGCTTGAGGCCCTTTGGGTAAATTGTATGAGTTCGTACTCCCACCGATTATCTCACTGAACCATCAAGGGTGTCCGCCAAGAGCATGGCTCAATGAGAGGGCAGATTGCACAATCTGGTGTGGAGGTCAATTAATTTATTTTAAAGATATTAGATGTGATTTTCTGACTTTGCACTCCTGAAGGAAATTCGCACTGGCCAGGAGAGCATAAAGGAAATGTGTGGTTGGAAAATCATTCACAGAGCACTCAGACTTCTAATATTGTGCTCCCATTAGGTGAAGCTCTTATCCAGGAGCATGAAGTCAGAAAATTAGCCCTGCACATTTAACATTTTTGGAATTTATTTCAATGGCTCAGTTGGTAAAGACAACAACAACTTGCATTGGATGCAGTAAAACGTCCCAAGGCGCTTCACGGGACGTAATCAGGCAAAAATTAACACCGAGCCAAAGGAGGAAACATTAGGACATGTGCCCAAAAGCTTGGTAAAAGAGATAGCTTTTAAGAAGGGTCTTAATGGAGGAGAGGCAGAGATGGAATTTCAGAGCTTAGGGCCTAGATAGCTGAAGGCACAGCCTAGATTATGTGCTGAAGTCTCTGGAGTGAGGCTTGAACCCACAACCTTCTGATTCAGAAACGAGAGTGCTAACCACCGAGCCAAGGCTGACACCTTGGAGGCATTTCATTTGTCTCAGTGGCCCTGGGAGACCAAAGGAGAAAATAATCAGCCAGGATCCCTACTCCTGATCGTTATCCAGTGTACCCATGTGGACATCGGGCCGGGCACATGCTCACTGTGGTCAAGCACTCACCAACAAGGCTTACACATGATCACTTGGGTAAGATATGCAGGGCTAATTGGCATCCTTTTAACCGTGCCTGAGTGAGGATCAATACATACAGGAGAAGAGGGAAGAAAATTAGAGAGGTAAAAAGGTAAGTAAACAAAGGTTAGACTTTTAATCACAGAGTGATAAAGTGAATCTGAGATCTTTTAGCAGATGAAGAGAGGTCACTCCTCCCAACTTAACCGACGGGCATGAAAAATAATTGACACAACTCGCAGCACATTAAACCTCATGAATTTTTATATTACAGACAGCATTTTATTTCCCCCATCCAATATATATATTTTTATATAACCAGGCAGCTGCATCTTGACCATTTACATTTTATTTTTTATTATATTGTATTTTGTGTCTCGTGTTTTAGCACCAAACAAGGATTTATGGTCCTGATGGACTATGTGGCAGGGGCCAATTGCAGTGTCCTTTCTCAGCATCGCTGAAGGTGTAAATCCCTGGATGATGCTATAATATATTTATAGCATCCCCAATGAGTGATGTGTCATAAAATTCTTAAATATATCCAATTTTCTTCCTGATTTACATCACCTCTGCGACTAGTTGTCTGCTTCCTGTCACAGCTCAAGAGTCAATCAACAGCGCTCCAAACTTTCTTCTCTTGCTTTGCCCAGGCTGGAAATACACCATCCTGCAAGCTCGCCCTCTTCCCCATATCCCTGCTGTGCTGAAATCAAGGTTCATTGCACCGTCTCCTGCTCTACTTTTCCCAGGACCTCCAAACTTCCTTTTATAACCTGCACCGCTAGGGCAACATTGTGTGTGTTTGTGTGTGTGTGTGTGTGTGTAATGATCCACAGAATTGCAACTTCAAATCCCAACCTATACTGGCTTACAGCACAGACGGAGGCCATTTGGCCCATTGGGGGTGAAACTGGTTTTTGCCAGCAGTGCTGAACGGGATCATAGTGAATCGGGAGCCCATTTTACACCATGCCCAACTTCAATGGAAAAGAAAATCAGGCCCGGTGTAAAACTCCCTGAAGCTGAAACTCGCAGCTAAGAATTCTTAGCAATAGGAAAAGGCCATTCGTCCCAACAAGCAGTGTCTTTTTGATTGTTCTCAAGTCCATTTCCTGCAATGCTTTTATCTCTTTCTGGAAACACATCTAGTTGCCCCTTGAACCTATTGATACTGGCCATTTCAATGACCTATCCTGGGAACTTATTCTTCTTGTCTACTATCTTTGTATCCTCCTCCAGCCCTGCAACCCTCTGAGATCTCTCCTCTCCTCCAATTCTGGCCTCCTGCGCGTCCCCGATTTTAATCACCCCACTATTGGCGGCCGTGCCTTCAGCTGCCTAAACTCTGGCATTCCATCCCCAAACCTCTCCCCCCTCTCCACCTCTCTCTCCTCATTTAAGTCGCTCCTTAAAACCTACCTCTTTGACCAAGCTTTTGGTCACCTGTCCTAATATCTCCTTCTGTGGCTCGGTATCAAATTTTGCATGATAATCGCTCCTGTGAAGCACTACGTTAAAGGCACTGTATCAGTGCAAGTTGTTGTTGTATAAAAAAAAATTCTGACTGGATTTCTTTCTTACTCATAAATCCTAATTTTTAACCTGGTGTTTGAACCCTTCACAAAAGCAAACAAATTGCCCGAATCAGTTTGATCAATCCCCCTTCAAAGTCTGGTTTATAACAGAAAATGTACAGTCACTATTAAAAAAAAACTGGAAGGAGTAGATACCTGCATGCAATCAACTGGTGCCAATTCACAGCAAGACCTATAAAAGCACTGATCCCAACATTGGCTCATATAAGCAGCTAAATACAAATAGTCTACCCTGGGGCTAACAGTGAGGGAGCCACATGAGCTTATTTACATTGAGAATGGAGTTATGATGATCAAGTTAACTCACTGACCACTTAACCGATGGGGAGGCCACTGTTATTCTCCTGCTCCCAGTACCTCACTAGCACGATTCTAGACAATGCTTATTCATCAGACCCCAAAGGCCATTCCTTTTGGGAAAGATTCTCTCCAGATTTTACCTAAAAGAAAAACATCACTTGCCCACCAACAGGATTGACACATTTTACAGGATTAGTCATTCAGCAGGGAAGCCCACGGCTGCTCACGCAGGCTTGGTGTGTTTAGAGGAATTACAAGATGTCCTAGAATCAGGGAGGGGTCAGTAATGGGAAAATATATCCATGATTAAATTATATTTGTTTTGATTTCAGAAACCTATGATGCAAAAAGCAGTTTATGATAAAAAGCAGGGCTCGTATTATTTGCGAGCAGGTGGTGGAGTGTGAAAATGGTCTTGAATGGAAAGTAAAGTCGGTCGGGGATGTAAAACGGGCTTCTGATTCGCTATCGCCCGTTTTGCACTACTGCCCCTGACCATCTTCGCTCCCTACATATCGAGTTTATTTCTCCATTTATATTGGTTTAATCCTCTATCCCTGGAGGCAGAGCAGGCACCACCGCTGGAAAATGGCTGACGGCAGTGGCAATGCATCATCGTAGCTGCCGTCTATATTCTGGCTGACGGTGAGCCCGCCTGACATGCTCAGCAGGGTGATGCTCTCACTGCTGACCTGCAGGAAGCCTCTCAGAGCCTGGGAAAGGTCCATGGCCTGCATGGTAAAGTTGCAAACACCACATTGTTACAATGGTGCAGCATGTAGAGCACCCAAACAGCTGTTGAGGCTGGGGGTCAATTGAAAATTTCAAATCATTTCATGATCTAATTGAATGGCAGAACAGGCTCGATGGGCTGAATGGCCTACTCCTGTTCCTATGTTCCTAAATGGACAAGTTCAGCTTACAGGAAAAGCCTGTATTTAAGGGAGTGAACATATATTCTTAGATCTAGCTATAATAAAGTATAGAGTACATACCCACCTATATTTCATGACAAAATGTCCCAAGGTGCTTAACAGGAGCGTAATCAAAAGAAAATTGACACCGAGCCATGTAAGGGGACATTAGGACAGGTGACCAAAGGCTTGGTCAAAGAGGTAGGTTTTAAGAAGTGTCGTAAAGGAGGGGAGAGAGGTTGGGAGATGGAGAGATTTAGGGAGGGAATTCCAAACCTTAGGGCCTAGGCACGGCCGCCAATGGTGGGGGTGATGAAAATCGGGGGTGCACAAGAGGCCAGAATTGGAGGAGCGCGGAGATCTCGGATGGTTGTTGGGCTGGAGGGGGTTACAGAGATGGGGAGGGGCGAGGCCATGGAGGGATTTGAACACAAGGATGAGCATTTTAAAAATCAAATTTTAAAAGTAGCTGAATAACCTGCCAACACTCACTGTGTAACCTCACACGTGAATAATGGCCAATTGGATAATGTCCCAGAGACTAAGAGGGGGCTAGAGCACAGTATCCCACCAAGGAGTTAACATCTTTATGAGAGAAGAGCAAGGTGGAGAAAATTGAGCAGGAAAAAAAAAAGTTACTCTTGGGAGTACATTAGCAATTTGACAAAATGAACAACGCTTGACGACTGGAGGGGGTGGAAGGAGGGGGAGTGCTATAACTAAATCATAGCTCAAGGCAAAATAGGGCTGTTTGAACCTACCTGACAGATCATCTTAACCAATAAAGTTGTACTTTGCACATCACTGTGAAACACAATTTCAATCATGGCGCATTCACTTACTCATGATGAAGACACTAGGGCTGATATGAAATGATGTGCCATTATGTTAATGGTTCCTTTCTAGTCTAGACTCTGGAAGTAATCAGAAGCTCCTATCTGCTGTCCTTTGCGAGTTGCTCAGGATTATTCCACACGGGAGTCTCTGTTCCGCTGATAAAGCTCGTTTGACTATCTTTAACTGTAAGGAGCATCTATTATTTTACACTGTGCTAAATACCCCTTGTGTTATATTTGACACGAATACTATGTTTGTTTTTGAAGCTTTCAGCAGATATAGAGGACTCGAGAATTTTTTTTGAGATTTTTAAAAATGTTTGTATCTTGTCTCATTTTGTTCTGCTTCACTCTTATGGTTAAGTTTCAGTTCTTAGAAAGCACAGGATTGCCTATGGAGTTTGACTTTTGTGATAAGCACGATTCAACTGTACTGGGAAGTGTCCCTAATTGTAACAATTAAAGGATTAAGTAAATGAGCTCTGGGATAACGAGTGGAATTAGCAAGGTAACATACCGGAAATAACCACCAAACCAGCCCAGCCTGTTTCACTATTTGAAGGAGGCTGCTCCTCGACTTCTGGTTCCATTTCAGTTCCACGCTCCTGATCTTTGCCCCCCTCCCCCCCGGTGAGGAGGTGGGGGTGCGGGCAAGTCAGGGACCTCCTCGTAGGTCTGCTCCTGGGCCTGGCCAAGGAAGTCATCCACAGGTCCGGGGGGGGGGCGGGGGGGTGGGAGCGCTCCGGGTGCCTGCCTCTCTTCCGCGGCCGCCTCCGCGCCCGGGTGGCCCTGGAGAAGGAGCACGCGGTTTGTGCCGGTACACTTGAGGTGTTCCGTGACCGGTGGGCACCGTGGAGACTGAGGGTGTAGTGGACACTGGAAATAATATTACTTAATTCGATAAGGTTCCTTTGTGTTTTTTATGATTTGGGTCTATTAGTTGTGCCCCTCTAAAAAAGGGAGCACCTCTGTTGGGTTTTTTGTTTGTTTGATGACAATGGGAAAACCCAGTGTCTCCTTATCATTAATTAAAGAAAAGGCATACCAGCCGATCTCCCATGGCACTGCTCATCGTAAGTCAGATGTTACACAGTTTTGTAAGTACAGGAACATTGTACCATGTGAGACAATATATTATTCTGCTGCTAAGGTGCAGATGTGTGTCCCTTTAAGGCTTCAAAGTGTAATTTCTTTGCATTCTTGGGACACACTGATTGTTCTCAGCAGATTCTCAGGTCAATTGGAGGTTAGATTGGCTTTTCACATTTTTATTTAAGCCTGGCTCCTGAGGTCAATAAGGTGCGTCAGGTACTGGACTCCTGGATCAATAAGGTACTTCCTGTATCTGGGGAAATTTCTCTGTGGGTTGCCAATGATTGGCTCTATTTATTTTTTACGAGGATGATAGCAGGGATGAGGGACTTCAGTTATGTGGAGAGACTGGAGAAGCTGGGATTGTTCTTCTTAGAGCAGAGAAGTTTAAGGAAAGATTTAATGGAGGTGTTCAAAATTATGAGTAAATAGGAAGAAATTGTTTCCACTGGCAGGTGGATCGGTAACCAAAGGACACAGATTTAAGATAATTGGCAAAAGAACCAGAGGGGTGATAAGGAGATTCTTTTTTACACAGCGAGTTGTTCTGATCTGGAATGCGCTGCCTGAAAGGGCGGTGGAAGCAGATTCAATAATAACTTTCAAAAGAGAATTGGATAAATACTTGAAGGGAAAAAAATTGCAGGGCTATGGGGAAAGAGCAGGGGAATGGGAATAATTGGATAGCTCTTTCAAAGAGCCGGCACAGGCCTGATGGGATGAATGGCCTCCTTCTGTGCTTTATAATTGTATGACTTTTCTCTCTTTTTAAAAAAAAAAGTACTTTCAAGAAATGTGATGTCATTTGCATATAGAAAAACATGACAGCCAAGGGTGTTGCCTGAAATGTAATAACAAAATGCACACCTTACACAAAGTGACATAAAAATCCATCAGGTGTCTGTCACACGTTAGATGTCACACATCAACATGGCAATGGTACACAGAAAGGCCGTCATTCATTGCTGGTTTCTTCTGACCTGAAGCTAGGAATTTACAGGCACCTGCCAATCTGTAAACTTCCCTCATCAACAACAGTTAAGCTCCAATTGACCCCAGGATGTGCCTATTTGCAGCAATTAGATTTTGTGGCCTTAATGGATCAGGCCACCTTATACACAGATCCACCTTAGGAGCGGGGTAATACATTGTATGGATGCAAGTAATGGGTGTGATTATTGCTCACTGAAAACTGTTCCCAATCGCCTCCCCCATGACCATATGGAAAATTGGTCCGTTGGCACAGGTGGGAAAGGGAAAGGATTTGGGTGTGGTCATTGATTGCTCACGGAAAGTATCCAGTCTGTCAACCAAGCTATTATCAACCAAACAAATCAAATACTGCAATGTCTCTCAAGGGTATTTAGTTACAAGTTGAAATAGGTTATTCCAACCTTTATTAGCTCATTGGTAAAGATTTTGGAATGCAAAAATTTGGACAACTTATCATTAGAGGGACATTGATTCATTGGGGAAAGTTCAGAGAAGAGCGTACAGGACAGTTAAGTACTTGAGGCAGAGACCAATGCTTTATAAGGGAATAGAGGCTAGATGTTTGAAGCAAAAGGCATCAGGATTTGGGGAGAGAGCAGGGCAGTGGGATTAGTTTTGGATTACTCTAGCAGAAACATGAATTATGATCAGTCTTGCACTGGGAACTTGAATAAATCTGCTCTAGACTCAGTTCAGTGAGGGTCTTAACGTTGAAAGAGGCAGAGCAACTTTCATCGCATCAGCCTGGTAAGGTTCAATCCCAGGTCATAGAGGTGAAAGGACAGTGTCATAACCCACCATCCCACTATGTGCCAGTGGGTAAGATCTAATAATTAAGGTGTCAGCTGTGGCTAGCACTCTCACCTCTGAGTCAGACGGATGTGAATTCAAGTCCCACTCCAGAGACCTGAGCACATAATCCAGGTCGACACTCCCAGTGCAGTACTGAGGGAGTGCTGCACTGTCGAAGATGAGGTAGTAAACAGAGTCCCCCCATCTTGCCTTCTCAGGTGGACATAAAAGATCCCACAGTACTATTTTGAAGAGGAGCAGGGGAGTTCTCCCTGGTGGCCTGGCCAATATTTATCCCTCAACCAACATCACTGAGAAAACAGATTATCTGGTCTTAATCACATTGCTGTTTGTGGGACCTTGCTGTGCACAAATTGGTTTCCTACATAACAACAGTGACTGAACTCCAAAAGTACTTCATTGGCTGTAAAGCGCTTTGGGTTGTCCTGAGGTTGTTAAAGGCGCTACATAAATACAAGTCTGTCTTTCTTCTAATACTTTTAAGGGAGCCTTGAATAGTGAACAGGAGTGGATACCAAGATTGATTTTTCGGTGAGAATAAGCAACGAACCCAGATTTCATGACACAGCAACAGATTGCTGTCCAATGTAAATAAGGCCTACTGCTGAGAATCTTCACCTCTCATAACATTTTGTGTCTGCTGCTTTGACCCTGGAGCTTTTTCAAACAACCTTGTAAATTGCACCCACATGAATCCTGGTGTTGGAACTTAACAGGTTAACAAAGCACATAATGAAAGTTATTGATGAACATTCTCTGTGTGCTCCAAGACTGCCCTTAACTTCAGACACAGCAGAAGACATTACCTCATCTGTTTCGCTGAGACAGATGGTCACGTGACTTAAAAGAATGGGGCTCCATTACTCAAGCCAACTAATGGCATTTCTTTGGTGGAGACTGGAATGCGTCATTTAAAATCCTACCTCAGCAAAGCCTTCGTGCCTGACTCAGCAAATCAATTACCTACCTAAAGGACTGAGTTACTTTGTTTGTCTGAGGAGCATTGAACCCAATTGCTGCATAATTTAAAGCAAATTGGCTCCTCGTTTCAATGAGAATAATTTATATTGTCTTTCCCAGCCATTAGACTGATGCAGTCCCAACCCTTAAATGGCCTTCTGAGGGCTATACCTTTTGTCTTTCCTATTACAAACAAAATGTTTTTTCAATTGGTTATAATTCTCTAAAAAAAAAATTACATTTTTAAAAATCTTCTGTAATTTTATATCATTGAACAGCAGAGATTTACTGGAAGTTATGATATAGAAACGCGTGTAAAATTTGAAACCAATTAAAATGGCTGCTTGCACAAAGCAGCATGTTTTATCTGTGGTCTGTGGTGTGTAGCTCGGTGTCAAGCAATCCTGAGTGAGTGAGTGACATGTTGGAGAGGTCATAGGCCAGACATATTAAACAGGTCACAGTGCTGCGAGATAATTTTCACTTCATATTCAATTGAAAAAAAAAAGTGCAGTGTAATCCGGGCATGAAGTTACCAGAAGTTTACTTAAACAAGAGCTGTGAGGCCATCTCTGGGGAGACAGCCTTATATCACATAGAATTTACAGCACAGAAAGAGGCCATTTGGCCCAAACGACATTTATGCTCCACCCGAGCCTCCTCCCACCTTCCTTCATCTCACTCTATCAGGATAACCTTCTATTCCTTTCTCCCTCATGTGTTTATCGAGCTTCCCCTTAAATGCATCTATGCTATTCGCCTCAACCACTCCTTGTGGTAGTGAGTTCCACATTCTCACCACCCTGTGGGTAAAGAAGTTTCTCCTGAATTCCTTATTGGATTTATTAGTGACTATCTTATATTTATGAACCCATATATATATATCCTTGGACTTCACATCAAATTGCAGTCTGGTGCAATGCAAAGTTTTAATAAAATGCCTGACAGTCCAACAACGGTCTTCTTAAACTTCACTTTGGATCTAATTTATTTGACATTCAGATGCACATTTTGACTGCTACTCCGAATTCAAACCCATTACTTCTATCTCCTTTTTTTGCTCATGGCCAGTCTCGGGCCCCTCTTTCCTGTCTCCTTCTCCATCTCTTTCCTGTCAGCCAATCGTGCCACCTTTCATTTCTCCCCTCTCGCATTCTTCGTCCTCCTAATCCCTACCCCAATCCCTCATTGCTCCTCTGCTTTCCTACTCTCCTGCCACTGCTCCAAGCTTGAATCTCCCTTTGATAAGGCAACAGCTTCCCTCTGTGCCTCCTCCGAAGGGCCCATCAAGGCACCCGTCAATGCCTCTTCAAGAGCAGCAACGTCAACTGCCCCACCCTCCTCTCTCAGCAACCTTCCCGCTAAGCGTGCCTGCTGAGGGTTAACTGCATCAACCTACCCACCTCGGCCAGCAGACTAATTACCTCCTCTCTCCACATTTCCCTCCAGATTGTAATTACACCCTCCCACTAGAGGTGGCGCTGCAGAGCTTCCACAGTGACAATTTTGCATGGAAGCTTTCCATTGTAAATGTTGACATAGTAATTTATAATGGGAAAAGTTTACAGCAAGTGTGCACGGACATAAGATTTATATGTTATAGATAATAAAAAGAGAGCTGGCATCATCGTTTTTTGCAGCTCTCATTTCTGGAGGATTCTGCGGCAAATCGTACCAGAAGTGTCTATATTTAGATTCTGCGTGCGGTACCATCGTCTGATACTGCATCAAACCCGTGCAGATCCTCTGACACAAAGATATCGTATCTCGGTCTTAAAATAAGGAGAGGAGACTGAGTTGGGAATGAGACTCCTTTACTATTGGGCATAAAGTGAAGGAAAGGACTTGCATTTTATAGAACGCCTTTCATGACCTCAGGACCGCCCAAAACTTTACAGCCAATGGATTCTTTTGAAGTGTAGTCACTGTTGTAAATGTAGGAAAAAACAATTCCAGTCTCTCTGATTGTGCCATGTGTATTTTCCACAAAGGGAGTCACATGTGATCGTTAGAGAGACAAGAAAAACTTTCCTGGTACTTTGCAATGGCAGTGGTTGTCCTGAGGTGGGATGTACGAGATGCTTCCTATGTAAATGTTAGCTGAACAATTGTCGTGAAAATTCAACTTTATATCATAGAATCATACAGCACAGAAGGAGGCCATTCAGCCCATCACGCCCATGCCGGCTCTTTGAAAGAGCTATCCAATTAGTTCCGTTCCCCTGCTCTTCCCCTGTAGCCCTGCAAATTTTTCCCCTTCAAATATTTATCCAATTCCCTTTTGATTGAATCACAGAATGATACAGCAGATGAGATTAAATTGAGGTTTACTAGTTAGTCCCACCACTTTGGGTTTTAAAACCTTTAAGATAACAGAAGGAAGTAAACACTAAGGAAAGGGATTCTATAGTGCTGAGGTCCTGAGAAAGAATGAACTGGAGGAGATGATACGGTGAGTCTTGAGTTCAACACAGTGAGGAAAATAGCAAATCTGTCCATTGATTGCTAATTCTACAATATTCCTTAGACCGCTCTTCATTTCAAAAGGGTTGATGTCAGGAAGCACTTTTTCACTCAAAGGGTAGTGCAAATCTGGAACTCACTGCCTCTAAAAAAGCTATGATGTGGAGATGCCGGTGATGGACTGGGGTGGACAAATGTAAGGAATCTTACAACACCAGGTTATAGTCCAACAATTTTATTTTAAAATCATAAGCTTTCGGAGATTATCTCCTTCGTCTTATATTAGGCTGGGACACCATCACACCAATCAAAGGTGTCGTTGGTGTTCAGACAGGTTAGCCACAGAAAACAGTAGGTCCCAGTATACTGAATACACAATGGGTCAAATTACACAGACAGAGAGAAAGAGACCCGAAAGGCAGAGAGAGAGAGAATTTCCAGTTGTATTAAAAACAGATAACTTTATTTACCTGCTGGTGGGGTTACGTGTAGCATGACATGAACCCAAGATCCCGGTTGAGGCCGTCCTCATGGGTGCGGAACTTGGCTATCAATTTCTGCTCGACGATTTTGCATTGTCGTGTGTCTCGAAGGCCGCCTTGGAGAACGCTTACCCGAAGATCGGTGGCTGAATGTCCTTGACTGCTAAAGTGTTCCCCGACTGGGAGGGAACCCTCCTGTCTGGCGATTGTTGCGCGGTGTCCGTTCATCCGTTGTCGCAGCATCTGCATGGTCTCGCCAATGTACCATGCTCCGGGGCATCCTTTCCTGCAACGTATGAGGTAGACAACGTTGGCCGAGTCACAGGAGTATGAACCATGCACCTGGTGGGTGGTGTCCTCTCGTGTGATGGTGGTATCTGTGTCGATGATCTGGCATGTCTTGCAGAGGTTGCCGTGGCAGGGTTGTGTGGTGTTGTGGACGCTGTTCTCCTGAAAGCTGGGTAATTTGCTGCGAACGATGGTCTGTTTGAGGTTAGGTGGCTGTTTGAAGGCGAGTAGTGGAGGCGTGGGGATGGCCTTAGCAAGGTGTACGTCGTCATCGATGACATGTTGAAGGCTGCGGAGAACATGGCGTAGTTTCTCCGCTCTGGGGAAGTACTGGACGACGAAGGGTACTCTGTTGGTTGCGTCCCGTGTTTGTCTTCTGAGGAGGTCTATGCGATTCTTCGCAGTGGCCCATCGGAACTGTCGATCGACAAGTCAAGCGTCATATCCCGTTCTTACGAGGGCGTCTTTCAGTGTCTGTAGGTGTCCATCGCGTTCCTCCTCGTCTGAGCAGATCCTGTGTATTCGTAGGGCCTGTCCATAGGGGATGGCCTCTTTGACGTGGTTAGGGTGGAAGCTGGAAAAGTGGAGCATCGTGAGGTTGTCCGTGGGCTTGCGGTAGAGTGAGGTGCTGAGGTGCCCGTCTTTGATGGAGATTTGTGTGTCCAAGAAAGAAACCGATTCTGAGGAGTAGTCCATGATGGACGTCTCGGCACTCTACATCAGTATCCCCCACGATGACGGCATCGCTGCAACAGCCTCAGTACTCAACACCAACAACAGCCAATCTCCAGACGCCATCCTACAACTCATCCGCTTCATCCTGGATCACAATATCTTCACCTTCGATAACCAGTTCTTTACCCAAACACACGGAACAGCCATGGGGACCAAATTCGCACCCCAATACGCCAACATTTTCATGCACAAGTTCGAGCAGGACTTCTTCACTGCACAGGACCTCCAACCAACGCTATACACCAGATACATCGACGACATTTTCTTCCTATGGACCCACGGCGAAGAATCACTGAAGAGACTACACGATAACATCAACAAGTTCCATCCCACCATGAAACTCACCATGGACTACTCCTCAGACGAGGAGGAACGCGATGGACACCTACAGACGCTGAAAGACGCCCTCGTAAGAACGGGATATGACGCTCGACTTGTCGATCGTCAGTTCCGACGGGCCACTGCGAAGAATCGCATAGACCTCCTCAGAAGACAAACACGGGACGCAACCAACAGAGTACCCTTCGTCGTCCAGTACTTCCCCGGAGCGGAGAAACTACGCCACGTTCTTCGCAGCCTTCAACATGTCATCGATGACGACGAACACCTCGCTAAGGTCATCCCCACGCCTCCACTACTCTCCTTCAAACAGCCACCTAACCTCAAACAGACCATCGTTCGCAGCAAATTCCCCAGCTTTCAGGAGAACAGCGTCCACGACACCACACAACCCTGCCACGGCAACCTCTGCAAGACATGCCAGATCATCGACACAGATACCACCATCACACAAGAGGACACCACCCACCAGGTGCATGGTTCATACTCCTGTGACTCGGCCAACGTTGTCTACCTCATACGTTGCAGGAAAGGATGCCCCGGAGCATGGTACATTGGCGAGAACATGCAGACACTGCGACAACGGATGAACGGACACCGCGCAACAATCGCCAGACAGGAGGGTTCCCTCCCAGTCGGGGAACATTTTAGCAGTCAAGGACATTCAGCCACCGATCTTCGGGTAAGCGTTCTCCAAGGCGGCCTTCGAGACACACGACAACGCAAAATCGTCGAGCAGAAGTTGATAGCCAAGTTCCGCACCCATGAGGACGGCCTCAACCGGGATCTTGGGTTCATGTCACGCTACACGTAACCCCACCAGCAGGAAAAAAATGCTATGTTTTTAATACAACTGAAAATTCTCTCTCTCTCTCTCTCTCTCTCTCTCTCTGCCTTTCGGGTCTCTTTCTCTCTGTCTGTGTAATTTGACCCATTGTGCATTCAGTATACTGGGACCTACTGTTTTCCGTGGCTAACCTGTCTGAACACCAACGACACCTTTGATTGGTGTGATGGTGTCCCAGCCTAATATAAGATATGCGATTTGAGAACCTCTCATTCACTCACTCACCTGACGAAGGAGATAATCTCTGAAAGCTTGTGATTTTAAAATAAAATTGTTGGACTATAACCTGGTGTTGTAAGATTCCTTACATCTAAAAAAGCTGTAGAGGCTGGGGGCCAATTGAAAATTTCAAAATTGAGATTAATAATTTTTTGTGAGGCAAAGGTAACAAAGGTTATGGAACCAAGGCAAGTAGATGGAGTTAAGATACAGATCAGCCATGACCTAATTGAATGGCGGAATAGGCTCGAGGGGCTGAATGGCCTCCTCCAGATCCTATGTTCCAAATATGAAAAAATATATCAAAATGCTGAGTGGAATTTGAATTTTATTAGTCTGCTTTTTCATTCAAAATGGAAAATAGTTTAAGCATAGATTTTTTTTTTATTGTGTGCGGGTCAATAATTAACAGAACTGAGAACGAGATGCATCTTTGGGTGGGCCTGGAATGATTACTCCCATATTGTTCACTAATGCATCTCTGGTACTCAGAAACAATTTACAGTTCGTAACATTGTATTTAAATAGGAAAATAGCCAGCAAGCTTACCTCTAAGGCGAGGGGAGATTTGGAATACATTCTACTGTAGCTTGAATAATCAAAATCAGATTGGCTTTGATCACAATCTGTTGTCTCTGATCCTCATCCCTTGTGCTCTGCTGGCAAGGCTGGTGCTACAAGGAAGGCACACTGGAATCAAGTTATTCCATCTGCAAAGGTTTATTGATGTTTGTGGTGAGGAACTGTTACAAGCTAATAGTTAGACAGCGGTCTGGGAGTAGGGTGGTTTCACTGCTAATATTACAACCAGCACTGCACAGTCATGATTAAATCCAGTTGCACCCGTGAATTTATTTCCCAAATTCCCTTTGGCAGGCACTACATGTTCTGGGCCTTCTTTTATTGTAGAATCATAGAATGTTACAGTACAGAAACAGGCCATTCAGCCCGTCAGGTCTGTGCCTGTCTTTTTCTTCACAAGCCAAGTAGTCTATTCCCACTCTCCGTGCTTGCTCCTCATACTCTTCTTACTCTTTTTTTATAACATTTTTCTTTTTGAAGCAATTATCTAATTGCCTTTTAAAAGAATTTATGGAACATAGGAACAGGAGTAGGCCATTCAGCCCCTCGAGTCTGTTCTGCCATTCAATTAGATCATGGCTGATCTGTACCTCAACTCCATCTACCCGCCTTGCTCCTTGGTTCCGTATCCCTTGATACCCCTTGCCTAACAAAAATCGATCAATCTCAGTTTTGAAATGTTCAATTGACCCCCGGCCTCAACAACTTTTTGGGGGAAGAGAGTTCCAGATTTCCACTACCCTTTGTGTGAAGATGTGCTTTTTTATGGACTCTTATTTTTTTCCTCACTTGCAAGCACTGTCTCATGGCAGCTTATGATCAGCCTCTGGTACCTGGCCCAATGAGCCATTCCCCATGAGTGAGCTTAGACAATAAATGTCTGCAGGCTATTCAACTTTGGGGGGGAACATCACAGCCAAGCCTAATCCTGTCTATTTGTGTTGCACTTTCAGGAGTCACTGATAAGGAAGCATTGGGAATCTTGGCTAACCAACTGTGACATTCCAGCCAAGATCACGTAACACAGACTAGGCCAGTAGTCAAACTTGGGATTTTCCTGGTCTCAATTGCTCAGTTCCACACTAGACAGGGCATTTACCATCCAACGTACTGGGTTTGCTTACCAATATGACAGAAAAAGAGTTTGCATACAAAAAGTTCTTCATAAAAGTACAAAACTTACAAAGAAGTGTTATGGTTCTACTTTGGGTGTTGTCTATGAACAGTGCAGCACAGATAAATACTTTTAATCTGATTCCTCCCCAGTGTCCTGGCCAATATTTACCCCTCAACCTACATCACTAAAAAGCAGATGATCGGGTCATTATCTCATTGCTGTTTGTGGGATCTTGCTGTGCGCAAATTGGCTGCTGAGTTTCCTACATTACAACAGTGACCACACTTCAAAAAAGTACTTCATTGGCTGTAAAGCACTTTGGGACGTCCTGAGGTTGTGAAAGGTGCTATATAAATGCAAGATCTTACTTTTCTTCCTTGTGCCTTCAGGGGAGTAAGGGGGAAAATTTCGGGGGGGTGGGGGGGGGTACACAAAAAAAAGTCTGAACTGTCCAAAAAAAAAGGCACAACTGCCGTCATTAACAGACAAAAAAAAACCAGAAATTGCCCGTGAAATTGCCGAAACAGAAATTTCAGCTCGGAATGAAGTGGCCTTTATTAAAATGTTATATAATGCCTTTAACAGCAAAGTTAAATCTTCCGACAAATAGCCTATTTTCAGTGTGGAATCAGGATCCTGTGAGGATCTGGAGAGTCTCCAGAACTGCTTGGAATAGTTTTAGGTGTGACATAATAGAAAGATTTTCTTAAATATTTAATGCAGTGATGCAAATAGTCCATAACAGTTCATGATACTCTTAATGCAGTTCACTGTGGATCGAGCAAGCAGAAACCTGATTAAAAGTATCTGTCTACACTGCACTCTACTTAGGCAACCCCCCAAAGGAATACAAGTTTCATTATTTAAAAGAACGCAGGTTTGAGGATGAACTGCAGGTCTCTTTAAATAAAAGATGACTAAGAGTTTTACATCAGGGAATGCTGTAGTGCATTCATCAATGATTGGGTTGTCTATATTTTTTTATCCCCCTGGATTAAAATAGAACCATCACACTGTATCAGGATCTTCAATTTATCAGAAAATAAAGGCGTGTGTTTCAAAAAAATATTACAAGGCTATTGGCCTTTCACTTCTTGGACCTGGGTTCCAGACTGATGGGATGATAACCTCCTCTGTCTGTTGACTGTAAGAATCCTATGTCAGGTGAGTTTGAACAATCTCGATCAATTTTCTAGCATTTAGAGCCTAAAGCACAAAACTGCCCTTAATTCAGCACCAAATTGGAAATTTTAACTCAGAGACTAGCGCAGTAGGAGACACTCTTCTGAGGTCAGGACTGAGGCACCTTGTTGGAGTGGAGCAGAGGGGCCTTACTCTGCATCGCAGCGTGCGACACCTGGCCGGGGTGTGCTTGATGGTGACGGGATGTGGCAGAACCTGTGACCTCCACCACCTAGAAGGACAAGGGCAGCAGGCACATGGGAACAACACCACCTCCAAGCTCCCCTCCAAGTCACACACCATCCCGACTTGGAAATATATCGGCCGTTCCTTCATCGTCGCTGGGTCAAAATCCTGGAACACCCTCCCTAAAACCACTGTGGGAGAACCTTCACCACGCGGACTGCAGCAGTGCAAGAAGAAAGCCCATCACCACCTTCTCAACAGCAACTAGGGATGGGCAATAAATGCCGGCCTTGACACCGATGACCATATCCCAAGAGTGAAAAGAAATAGGAAGAATTCCATGCCCAGCAGCAAAATGTTCTTCTTTCCTAACTTGTCATTCCATTACTACTTGACTGAAAACCCAAAAGCCAACAGGTTGAATGGGAAACCCATGATTTTAGAGGGAGGGGTCAGTTGATGTTGAATGAGAATACACAAGTTTGCAAATGTTAGAGTACTTATTTTATCACAATCGGTTAAAACTACCCATGGAGTCTTATTCCATGGAGGCATGAGTCAGCACCTTCAGGAAAGGAGGGAGAAAACTGGGAGGGAGAAAACAACAGTTGAGAATCTGTAGTTTGGAAACAAGGACAAAACTACCGACAAATAAAGAACAAAAAAAGTTCCAAAAAATCTTTAAGGTGTGATCGAACAGCCATTATTGGCTTTGTACACAATGTCTTAACTAATTGATAGGGCAAAAGATGAATGGGCTCAACTTTTCTCTTGTCTTTCAATCATTCAACCTGTATTCAATTTGGCGAGACGCTGCACATACGCATTTGTTATTGCCAATTCCAATGAAAAGCCAATGTCCATTGTCTCAACTCATCATCGCTCTGAAGCCTGACAATATTGAGCAATAGAACACTTTCCATTCTGAACCCAGTGACGGTATTGAGTGTCCCCAGCTTGTACAGGAGACAACTCAATTTAAACATTACTTTTTTCACTATCTCCCAAGGCCCAGAGGGGAACTGCGCTGACTGCTGCGGTATGAAGCCACACACACCAGAAGGTTCAGAGTTCAATCGCACCACCTTCTCCCCCACTATCCCCCTCCCATCACAGTCCGTGCTAGGTTAGCTGATCTCAGCCAGGGAGAGAAGCCAGCCAAGGTTCCTGCTCCTGATTGCTCCCTGGTAGCCTACTTTGGAAAGAGTGTGGGGGGGGCGGGAGATCGGTTATGAGTGCCCCTGCCCGGTGTTAACGGAGTCGGTAACTGCCTCAGAATGGGGTCAGCGGGCTTACTGTTCCGTTAACGCCATTTTGAAAGGCGTCCTACCACCGGATGTCCAAAGCGCCCGCCTGTTTCAGGCAACAGGCCGCTTTTAATATGGAAATCAGGGGCCTATGACTTAAATAGGACCCCAGTAGCAGTTTTAGGCAGGAACTGGTTGGAGTCTACGCAATGCACGGGCGATGGAAGAGACGAGGCCCACTGAAGGTTAGCATCAAATTATTTTCGTGGACCCCAGGGGAGCAAGAGTGCACCTCCAGAGCCTATAAAAATAATCTGGGCCCCTGCCATGCCGGGACCCCCCACCCTCTGTAATCGCGACCACCCCCCACCCTCCCCAAGCAACTTACCTAGTTGGCAGCAGCTCCGGTCCAATATTCAGGCTTCAATCCGGCGAGCTGTATCAGGACACTCTGCCGCTCGCCTGCTGAATGTAAATGAGGCCGGAGCCTCAAAATCACAGGGGGGAGGGGGGCTCTTCGTCACTGGGATGGGCGGCTGACCAAAAGTCAAAGTCTACCCGTGTTTGTTGCCAAGGATTCCACTTGACCGTGACATCTCCCACAGTCGAATGGCTTTCTGACACTCATTGTTTAGGCTCACACACATAGAAATGCCAATTAAGTGAGTTACAGGAGCGCTGCAAATGCCTGTTAGAATCGTAGCCCAGCAAAAGCCAATGCTTTCAGGACGAGAGAGGATAGAATGGGCGAAGAAAAGAAAAGGCAAAGGGTTGAATGATGAAATGGTGCATTTTGATATGACTGATCCAAGTATTGGCCCCTCCATCCTCTGCACGCACACACACATCGTTAAATGTTCCCACTATCCCGTGAGTAGACTTCCTTCACTCCAACCTACATAAATCCGCTCTAATTGAATCAAACCGCAAAGATCAAAGTCACACGGATTGGCAGAGTTTAAAATGCTTTTCCCACCCCCCCTATTAATTTCTTTATAAATCCAGAACAACAAACAAAAGGGAAACATTAGAACGCAAAGTTAGTTCAAGGCAAACAAATACGGAAACTCTGATATCGTGATCCCTCCCTGATTCCGAGCATTTCAGGGATACAGGCAAATAGTCCGACTGTTTATTAGTCTTTGAGTTTTAATAAATAGTATTGGTCTCAGCAACACAGCCTCCTTCCCCCACCCACCCACCCACAATGGGGCCAACATCAGCCTCGTACACTCTGAGGGTTTAATGGTGAAAGTGTTGCAGGGAATCAGCGAGGGGAGTGCTGTACATTCACACACATTGGTAAGAACTGAGAATTCTAAGTATAGAATCATACAGCGCAGAAGGAGGCCATTCGGCCCATATTGCCTGTGCCGGCTCTTTGAAAAAGCTATCCAATAATTCCCCCCCCCCCGCCCCCTGCTCTTTTCCCATAACCCTGCAAATTGTTTCCTTTTCAAGTATTTTTCCAATTCCCTTTTGAAAGTTACAATTGAATCTGCTTCCACCGCCCTTTCAGGCAGCGCATTCCAGATCATAACAACTCGCTGTGTAAATAAATTTCTCTCTTCTCCCCCTCTGGTTCTTTTGCCAATTACCTTAAATCTGTGTCCTCCGGTTACCGACCCTCCTGCCAGTGGGAACTTATTTACTCTATCAAAGCCCCTTCATGTACTGTACCAGCCTGACAGAATCTGGTTTTTGTTCATGTTGCCAAGGGAGCAACCAAGGAGAGACGAGGCATATCCCCAAAGGTGAGGCAGGTCAGAACGAAATGCCATTCAGTGTGGCACTCGACTACTTAAAAGACGGGGAGAAGACATGAAACCTGATGGGAGGAAAAATTACTTCTCAGTTCATCCCTGTCCTCATATTTCTCCCTTTGTCTGAGTAGGAGGCAATTCTCGGAATTAAGGACCTGAATGGAGTCGGAAATCAAGAAGAGCTGATGACAGTCTTTCCTTTATTTTCACAAACACACTCAAAGTCATGTCCACATCCTCCATCTGCTGCTAGTTACAGGCCACCCACGTAGCGTAATAATATTAGCTGGACAAGGGTGACTGGTGTTCATTAGTTGCCATAGCACGGGATTTTCTGCTTGCAACTCAAGAATTCAAATGTTAGAAATGGCACTTAAACCCATGCCTGGAACAACAGTCTATTAAACTTAGCTGCCAAGTAATTTTATTTTGGCAGGAGGAGGGGAGGGGAGGGGGAAGGGGGCGTCAGGATGGAAGCCAAGCTACATGGATCCTCACAGGGCATCAGTGAGGAAGGCCTAAATCCTCATGGCACCGAGTCCAAATCTTCAAAATGGTGAAATGCCAAGTTCACCAACCTTTCTGAGACAAGACAGGCTGACTTTCATTTATATAGTGCCTTTCATGACCCCAGCGCTTTACAGCCAATAAAGTACTTTTTGAAGTGTAGCCACTGTTGTAATGTAGGAAAGTAATGTAATGTAGAAGACTTCAAATTGGATGATGCCAGGCAATTGCTGCATCATAAAGTGAGAGAGTAACATAGTGGCATATAACAGTCTCAGGGAGGAGAAGACCTTCTGTCCATCCAGCCCTCCTAGCCACAGTATTCCCTTGGTGCATTTCTAATAACCCTGAATCCATGGCAACGTTTTCACTGTGTGATAAGTTCCAAATCTTGGGTGGCTCATCACACTTAGATGCAGAGCAGAGGCTAGGATTGAGAAGGAGAAGAAAAAAAAATCGAGGAGCAAGTCGAATCCGACCACTCTTCCGTCTCCTGTGGGTAATTATAGTGCAGTATTGGCAGATATCTGGGAACGGGTTCCATTCGTAGCAGGTGTCAGCCTCGGCTCAGCGGGGCACTCTCACCTGAGTGCATTCAAGTCCCACTCCAGAGACATGAGGGCACAATCTAGACTGACGCTTCAGGGCAGTACTGAGGGAGTGCTGCACTGTCTGAGATGCCATCTTTCGGATGAGACGTTAAACCGAGGCCCTATCTGCCCTCTCAGGTAGCATAAAGGATCCCATGATGCAATTTGAAGAAGAGCAGGGGAGTTCTCCCCGGTGTCCTGGGGCCAATATTTATCCCTCAACCAACATCACTAAAACAGATTTTCTGGTCATTATCTCATTGCTGTTTGTGGGATCTTGCTGTGTGCAAATTGGCTGCCCCGTTTCCTACATTATAACAGTGACTACACTTCAAAGGCACTTCATTGGTTGTAAAGGCGCTTTATAAATACAAGAGCATTCTTTTAGCTTATCATTCCCCACCGCTCAGCTGGGGGGCTGAATGAATAATAAAAGGAGAAAGAAGTAATGGCATGAAATTGCGTTGGGCTATTTTAACACAGGAGTTAATCTATGGGAAATAAAGAGGCTGAAGTTTCTGGTAAATTAGAGGAAAAAGGAATTTCACACAAAAGTGCCAACATATTCACGTGATTTGCATTGCATGAATTCACGCTGTAAATCTTTTTAAAAATGGAGTACAGACGAGGATGGAAGTAAAGGAAAAATAATTAAGTCAAACTTAATCTGAGATTAAAAACAGAAACTGCTGGAACAACCGTCAGCTCCACAAAAGGGTTCAGGTTTCAGTTAGGCCCCTTCAACAGAACTAACCATTTTTGTATCTCCTTATACCGTTCTGATAACGGGTTCCATATCTTCCCTCTTTCAAACGTTGACTGACCTGCTGTGAATTTCTAGCATTTTCTGCTTTTATTGCAGATTTCCAGCATTTTATCCTAATCTTCGAAGTCATGGGGAATAGCAAGATGAAATTCTGGTCAACGAATAGAATGAACTCATTTAGCCTCCCAGGTCAAAAGTGGCCTCTCTATTCTTTCTATTGCTCAAATCAAACAAATGTTACACATTTTAAGTAATCTAAACATAGATAAATCCAGAGAGCAGAGATTATGAATTCTAGACCTAAGCTGTTGTATTGAAGATTGTAAAGATAATCCTGGTTTGCAGATAAGACAAATCGTGTCAAAGCAAACCCAACGTCTATTTGACTACTATTATCTGTCGCCTTGTTAAAGTGTCATGGAGACAACTGCCTGTGGTGATTAGTGGCCTTCACACTTAGGGTACACAGCTGATTGAAATGGTGGAAAAGCTGAGATCTCCAAAACCTGGAGCAAATTTAGAAGAGAAGATATTTTGGGGCAACCCAGGAATTTTTTTTGAGTCTCCTCCTAGTTTCCTCCCTTACTCTCAGATGCTGACTCCTGTTGGGCAGGGCTCCACAGGCCCCCTTCTGGTATCTTGCCCAAGTGGAAGGGTTGCCAACCTTCCAGGATTGGCCTGGAGTCTACAGGAATTAAAGATTAATCTCCAGGACACTGCTGTGAGCAACCCAGGAGAAAAATCATAGAGGCAACAAAAAAGTGTTTTAAAAAATATTTTCTTTGAACACTGTGGTTATTAGTCATAAACATATCTGAGATGGGAAGAAATGCTGTTTGACTGACAGTCAAGAATCATCCAATCAGGTAATGAAGAGTTTATTTGTTTTCCGATTGGCTTGGGAAGGTGGGGCACCACGAGGATGGATATGTTGGGTGACCAATGGCGGGAGTGTGGGGGTGGGGCGGTTGGAGATATGGGGTCATGTGATGAAACCTCCAGGAATATGTCCAACCAGAGTTGGCAACCCTACCAAGTGGCCATGTTCACATGTGTGCCCAGAGGGAGAGTGTTGATAGGCTTTCCCATCATAGGGCCACTCAACCCAATCCTGTCCTTCTCCAACATCCATCAATTCCAATAGGAGTTAGTGATAGCAATTAGGATTGGCAACCATGGGTGATTCCCACCCCTGCCCCAACCATTCCCACCCTAGGGTGCCAAGACCAACTCCAGCACCCCAGGTGCCACGCTGGCCGAGTCCGACAAATTCAACACACGCCAGGGTTTAACTCTGGGGGCTTCTGGTGTCTCCCGTTCAGAAACAAATCGGGGAGCAGATTTACCAGGTGGGCCACAGAGAAGGTTAAACCCATTATTATTATTTACAGATTGAACAATATGAATAACTGAGGGCCGATGTCAGGGTCGGATTCAATCACGGATTATAGTATCATACAGCACAGAAGGAGGCCATTCGGCCCATCGTGCCTGTGCCAGCTCTTTGCAACAGCTATCCAATTAGTCCCACTCCTCTGCTCCTTTCCCTGTAGCTCTGCAAATTTTTCCTTTTCAAGTATTTATCCAATTCCCTTTTGAAAGTTACTATTGAATCTGCTTCCACCGCCATTTCAGGCAGTGCATTCCAGATCATAACAACTCGCTATGCAAAAAAAATTCATCCTCATCTCCCCCCTGGTTCTTTTGCCAATTATCTTAAATCTGTGCCCTCTGTTACTCTTTCCAGCACTCAGCAATCGGTTGGAACCCCTTTCTTTGTAGATCTGTTACCATTTGCCTTGCATTTGTTCTCCTGCTGGACACCATTTGAGATGCTGCACACCATTGAGGGAGGGAATCTGCAGAAATGCAACTCTGGGCCTTGTGACTCAAAGGGAAAAGGTTTTTCCTCATAAAGTCCAATCTCATAATTAAATTCAAACACTTTTAAAACCTACAAGAGCAAACCTTCACCCTGAGGAGCCATCTGAAATGTAATACTCAAGACCAGGCCATTAGCACAGAAATTCATTGCAGTCTCTGCTGTCACGTATCATATTTCATATTCTTAGAATTTTTTTTGAAACTGAACATTTTAACCTTTGTCAGATCCACTGTTTATTCACCAGAATAATCTTAAAGCTGAATAACTCTTCTAATTTTTTTAAAAACTCTTTTAATTTAACATATTCAACAGCATAACTTTATCTAACTGGCGGCTTCCAAAATTTAATCTTTTTTCTTAAAGTACTGAAGCACGAGGTTTTCAGAATTTAATTTAAAAAGTGATTGTTTTTTATTTCCACGTTGTTTATGGTCTGGCCCCGTCAATCTTTGATATTATTGCAGGGGGGGAGGGGTGGGGATAGGGGGAATCGCGAGTCACAGCCCATTCAAAGTCGGTTTTTTGCGCTAAAAACAATTTGAATTGTCCAATAATTTGCACTCAGCATCGTAAATAACACAGCAAAGGGGAAATTTCGTGGTACAGAATTCAAATTAGCTGATAATTCAATTAAGAGAGACTGATTCCACTGGCAGGAGAGTAATCATTTTTAAAATGTAATTGAAAAGAAAAAATTTGCAGGGCTATGGGGAAAGACCAGGGGAGTGGGACTATTTGGATAGCTCTTTCAAAGAGCCGGCACAGGCAGGATGGGCTGAATGGCCTCCTTCTGTGCTGTAAGATTCTATGATTGTAAGTGACTCTGAATTAAGAATGAACAATATTTTGAAAATAAAATTAGCACAGCTAACCCCATTTATATAATCATGCAACCAACCTTCAATTTACTACCACAAGGAGTGGTTGAGGAGAATAGCCTAGATGCATTTAAGGGGAAGCTAGATAAACACATGAGGGAGAAAGGAATAGAAGGATATGCCGATCGGATGAGATGCAGTAGCGTGAGAAGAGGCTCATGTGGAGCACAAGCACCAGCACAGACCAGTTGGGCCAAATGGCCTGTTTCTGTGCTGTAAATTCTATGTAATTCTATGTAACACTATGTAATCTTGTGAAGTGTTTTCATCCGCTTTCTCCAAAGGGATAGTACCAGCAGCAGCAAAGGAAGTCAGTCTCAGTCAGCCTCACTTACCATCAGACCTGTCATCTCATCCCACTGACAGATGTGATCAGCTCCCTTGTCTGCCTCTACAGACTGGCAACATCCATTTGACCAGCAGCAGGGTCCACCGATACAACGACTGTGCAGCAGTTGTTCCAGGTATTGCCACCGGTCTCTGAGTTCACCCTGTAGAATAAACATGACGAATATGAAACACAAGTAACAGGGTTACGTTGCAAACCCACCTCTATTGGTTATAAGTCCCAACTTTCATTTCTTGTAGCATCAAAACATTTCAGGAGCGAACCTTTGGCAATCAAAGTACATTCTCCGTACCAGATTTCAACCAAATCATGGCACCAAAAATGTACTAAAAAGAGGTATTGCAATGTAGCCAATAGGAGACCTATAGGGAGACTGGAATTTTTAGTTTTGTCAGAAGCCTAGGTAGTAAACTTCCTGTTTTTAAATGATGCTGTACCAGTTTGAAATGATGTACATTTTCCAGGGTCCATTTGGTGTCAATATAAGACAAAAATGGAACTTCTAAAATGTTTTCATTGATTTTTGCTTATCTTCTAATGTATCCACATTATTCTATATAAAAAGTTCAAGTAGGTTAATATAACTGTGTGTATTTTACATGCTGAAGATCAAACTTTGTGCATTAATGAAAACCCAATGCTCACAGTTAGCCCAAGGCACCACATAACCAGTATTGTATCACAAGTTTTAAGCAACATGCTAGGTCTCCAATGCATGGTATCAAAGAATGGCAAGACAAGGGTTATGTGACTGCAGTTGTGTAAGAAAAGAGTAATTCAAGTCAGTTCCTTCCCATGTGAAATGCAACTTATCATGTGCTCAATGCACTCCCCAAATGTGTTAAGAATGTAGAATCATAAAAATATTCAAAACAACCCCCCCGCAGTAGATCCCCTTGTTCCAGGGCTCTTTCCTGTCAAGCTGTCTCTGTGACAGAGAGAAGTCACACGTGACTCAGAATAGCTCCATTTATTTTTATTCATTCTCAGGATGTGGGCATCGCTGGCAAGGCTGGCATTTACTGCCCATCCCTACTTGCTCTTGAGAAGGTGGTCTCCCAGCAAGAGTCAGCGCTTGAGGAGAGGAAAGCAAGAAAACTAGAGGCAAAGAACGTTCTAAGTGAGTAAGTGCACCCCAAGGAAGAGGGAAGAGAGGAGTTGAGTAATGAAATCACCCTTGGTAATCAAGGCCTCTGGCTCGAGGGGACAGGATAAGTTAAATTCTGCTTTTACTACGTAGGAGTCCAGGATTTTTACCAGCGTTTTAAGTATCGCAATCCCTGAAAATTGCAAAGCATCAGCCTTGCTTGTAATGTATTATCAGACACACGATGGCCATGGCTCAGCGGCAGCACACTCTCTCTCTCGAGTCAGAAGGTTGAGGGTTCAAGTCCCATCCCAGTGACTTCAGCCCATAATCCAGGACGACACTTCAGTGTACTACCGAGGGAGTTCTGCACTGTCGGAGGTGCCGTATTTCGGATGATATGTTAAACCGAGGCCCCGTCTGCCTTCTCAGGTGGATGTTGAAGATCCCATGACACTTTTTCGAAGAAGAGCAGGCAGAGTTTACCCTGGTGTCCTGGCCTATATTTATCCCTCAACCAACATCACTGTTATCTGGTCATTATCACATTGCTGTTTGTGGGATCTTGCTGTGCGCAAATTGGCTGCCACATTTCCTGCATTACAACAGTGAGTGCACTTCAAAAGTACTTCATTGGCTGTGAAGCGCTTTGGGACATCCTGAGGTCATGAAAGGTGCTATATAAATGCAAATTCTCTCTTTTTCTTTTAACTGAGATCAGTTAACAATGCAATATGGGGATCGTACCTGGGCCTTTCATGGTCTGTGCGGCTCAGTGTTACAATGGACAGTATATTTACCAACCAAACTATCGAAGGAGCCTGCTTCACCATTTTTAGTACCCATCTCATAAGAAATTTGCCTTAATGGGACCCCTGCAGTTTCTATTCAAGCACCTCTTCATTATATTTGCTCTCTGTCTGTCTTTCTGCACTGATCCAGCAGATATTTACCTTGTAAGGCCTGGTGTTTACTTTGGCTCAGGAGTCTGTGTAACCTCACTCTTAATCTGCACACTCTGGTGGGGGGGGAAGTGGAGGAGCGGGGGTGGAGGGTACAAACAGTGACTCCTTAGGCGAGGCCAGAAGAGGTGCCTCTCTAGCCCGGAAGGGGGCAGGTCCTAGGTCGCACATATATCACTTTTCGTTGGGTCGCTCCCAGGCTTTGATTGATCAGATCATGCTGAGGTACAAAGCCCGTCCTACTGGCCTGCTCAGTAAAAAGAACCACCCAGTGTAATAATATACAAGGTAAAGTGTCTTGCTCTCACCAGCTTCTCATAAGCTGCCCCTAATCTGTCTCTCTTACTGTTAATGCTACGTCCACTTTTAAGAAGAAAACACAGGTCTGCTTTATCCCTCCGAGAAGATTAAAATGAGCAGGGATGATGACCTGATATATGTGAATGAAAAAAACAGGCCATGTTGTTGATGAAATGGTCCATTCATTTTAGATACAGTAACGAGTGCCAGTTGCCAGGCTGTAATGAATCATAGAATCATACAGCACAGAATGAGGCCATTCGGTCCATCATGCCTGTGCTGGCTCTTTGAAAGAGCTATCCAATTAGTCCCATTCCTCTTCCTTTTCCCCAAAGCCCTGCAAATTTTTCCCCTTCAAGTATTTATCCAATTCCCTTTTGAAAGTTATTATTGAATCTGCTTCCACCGCCCTTTCAGGCAGCGCATTCCAGATCATAACAACTCGCTGCGTAAAAAAACTTCTCATCTCCCCTCTGGCTCTTTTGCCAATTATCTTAAATCTGTGTCCTCTGGTTACCGACCCTCCTGCCACTGGAAACAGTTTCTCCCTACGCACTCTATCAAAACCTTTTGTGATTTCGAACACCTCTATTAAATCTCCCCTTAAACTTCTCTGCTCTAAGGAGAACAATTCCAGCTTCTCCAGTCTCTCCACATCACCCCCCATCCCTGGTACCATTCTAGTAAATCTCGTCTGCACCGTCTTTGAGGCCTTGACAACCATGGACTAATTTTTTTTTCTCATTTCTTTTTTTCATCCCTGCCCCTGAAAAGTGCTGACACATTAGGGTTGCCAACCCTCCAGGGTTGCCCTGGAATCTCCAGGAATTAAAGACCGATCTCCAAGACACTGCTGCAAGCAAACCCAGGAGAAAAGTCATAGGAGCATTAGAAAATTTTCTTTTGTTTATTAGTTATAAAAATATTGGACATGGGAAAAAATGCCGTTAGACTCAGTCAAGAATCATCCAATCGCGAAACAAAGAGTCTGTTCATTTTTGAAGCGTCAAACGAAGAGTCTATTGGCTGTGCACCATGGGGATGGACATGTTGGGCGACCAATGGCAGGAGTGTGGGGGCGGGGCGGTTGGTGGCAGGAAGTCATGTGATGAAACCTCCTGGAATATGACCAACTAGAGCTGGCAACCCTATGACACGCCTTGGGGTACACGTCCATGGGAGCTGACCTGTCTCTTGTTGCCTGGCCCAAGTGCCCATTCTTCAAGTACAACAGCGCGTCTCAGCAGGAACCTTGGCTGATATTCCCCTCTCTAGCCCAGGGATTCTCAGGTCAAGTGTAGCACCTCTACAATTGTCAAGTGTCAGCCATGGATCAGTGGGTAGCACTCTCGCCAATCAGTCAAAAGGTCGTGGGTTCAAGTTCCACTCCAGAGACTTGAGCACAAAATCTAGGCTGACACTCGAGTGCTGTCCTGTCTTTCGGATGAGATGTTAAATCGAGGACCTGTCTGCCCTTAGGTGGATGCAATAGATCCCATGGCACTATTCAAAGAAGAGCAGGGGAGTTCTCCTGGTGTGCTAACCAATATTTATCCCTCAATCAACATCATAAAACATATTATCTAGTCATGTATCTCATTGCTGTTTGTGGGATCTTGCTGTGCACAAATTGGCTGCTGTGTTTCCCTACATTCCCAACACTTCAAAAGTATTTCATTGGCTGTAAAATGCTTTGGGGTCAGCGTCCTGAGGTCATGAAAGGTGCTGTATGAATCAACTGCCTGAGTTCCCTTCTTACTTCTAACTCCCTCAAATGGCCCATTTTATACAACACATAAAAAGGGTGACAAAAATAAACTTCTTGCTGCTGAAAACTCAATTGCAAAGTGTCAGGGATGGCCAGACTTTCCCCAATACCTTTTCCTGGCAGTCCATTATAGTTGAAACGGTATCGCACCGATTGATGATCTTTGACCATCTGAACTGATATCAAGATAAAACACACAGCGGAGAGAGAAAGAGAATGTCAGAAGAAGAGAGGCAGGGAGAGGAAAAGATGAGAGACGGGGAAAAAGAGAATAGGAAAGAGGAGGGAAGAAAAACACATAAATGTTCCTTGGTCGTCCCCATGTGACTGGTGCTTTTAGCCTCTATGTTTTAAACGTGACGTATGTGACTTGTGTCAGAAAAATCTCACACCTAGAATTTGTCCAGTGTTGACATCACTGAGTAAAGGTGAAGTTTGTGCATTGATAATACTTTGCATGACTTCCAGTGTAAACACTGATAGCGCAGCCCCTGGGAGTTGTGTCACAGTATGATGGGAAATGTTATATACAGTTACAGACTTTCAGCTAGTTAGTTAATGAAAGACTTGCATTTATATAGCGTCTTTCACAACCTCAGGACATCCCAAAGCACCAATGAAATACTTTTAAAATACAGTCACTGTTGTTTTGTAGGTAAACATGGCAGTCAATTTACACACAGCAGGATCCCATGTACAGCAAATGAGATAAATGATCAGATAATATGTTTTGATGGTGTTGGTTGAGGGAGGAATGTTGGTCAGGACACTGGGAGAACTCCCTGAGCTACTTTGAATAGTGCTGTGGATCTTTCTCGTCCATTTGAACAGTACAGCAGGACCTTGCTTTAATGTCTCATCCGAAAGATAGCACCGCTGACAGTGCAGCACTCCCTCGGTACTGCACTGAATTAGAGGGAGAGGGGATAGAAAGGAGGGATAGATAGAGGGGATAGAAAGAACAAGCACAATGTGTTAATTTCTTACTTTACAAATCACCTACCAAAAGGACCCAACCTGGCCCTGACTCCGACTGCTACCCCAACTAGGCCCGAACTCCTACAGCTTTCCTCACTTGGCCCCATTTCCAGTGCTCTCCCCAGTCCTAACCCTTGCTGTCCCACTGATCTCGTCTCAACTCTCACTGCTGCCCTCACTCAGTCCCGACTCCCATTGCTCCCTGACCTTACTCTGAGGTCCAGGAAAATTCTCAGGGATAATCAGGAATGTGAGTAATGGCAGCGCAGATAATTGAAGTCGTACTACAGTGCAATCACCAAAACACTCTGACTTAATGACCGTATCTCAGCTGATATTAATTCAGCTCTTACCCTGTCCCAGTAACTCCTCCGAGTCAGCTCCCCTCGGCTGTGCTGTTAGAACTCACTATTTAAACAAAGTATCAGCAGAAATCAATAGGATGACAGAAAAATATATTAATCATATAATTCCTTGCAAGTCTATATAATGGGACTAAAGTGTGGTCTCAGATTCCTTAAGCGGTTATAAATTTAAATTATGCAGAATTCTTGGCAGGAATCTGAAACATTCTGGAATTGAGAGAGTGATAAGCATTCCTTCACAACCAAGACTGTAATTCGCTCTCTCTATGTTTGATATTGAACAGGGCCTGAAATTCAATCTCAGGAATTTAACTTAATGAGGTATCGCAGCTTTAAATTATGAGCAATAACATGTGCTGATTACATTTAACATTGTAAAAGAATAGGTGATGGAGGCATAATACAATATGGGCCCTGGGCTGAAGCTCAGTCAGAGACAATGGTTTTAAACATGTAAAAGCTTTGTGCTGATGCAGTGAGAAAATGAACTTACATCTGTGGATCTTTTGATGGCTCAGTCGCTCCGCGACTATCTGTATTGCTGTTAAAATTTTTGTGTCATGTGTTAAGAGGTGACAAGAGAAGGATAGGAATAAATAAAATGAAATACATACAGACCAGGGAGTTCCCAGGTTCCAGCTCTGGCCTGCGCTGAGTCAGCAGATCTTAGTTTGGCCGTGACTAGGAACCGATGGAGGAGGAGGGAAGTCTGCTTTCCAGCAGGAGTTAGCCAGTAACTCCTGCTGGAAACTACATGCACAGAACCAGGCTAGGTGGTGTACCTAGTTGAATAGCCTGCCTCATGCATGAAGAATAGTCACTTGGGTGAGGTACCAGAGAGCTGCTCACACTCATGGAACCACAATTCCAGCAATGAGCCAGCACCTTCAGAAGGGGAGGAGAAAAAAGAAAATCAGGCATTAAAAAAAAAACGGAGATGCTTTGTACTGCGGAAGTCTGGGTTTGGGAGGGGCCAACCCCCTGGTACTTGTCTCTATTATCCCCCTAGACATAGAGGGAGTTCCAGAAAGGATGACACCAATGCACTACGAGCTGGGCCACTTTGTTCCCATCAGAGATCCCAATTACCTTACGGTGTAATAACTTATAGGACGGCGACTGTCCTGTCCCCAGGTAGGCGAGGTCTGCAGTATGGTGATTATATTTAGCTGTTATGGTGGAATTGTGGTCTAGTCCCTTTCAGGCCTCGGCTCAGCTGCTCCCTGTGAGGAAGTGATGTAAATAGGCATTTCCTGAGATCAATTAGAGGCTAATTGTAGTTGGAAGTTAAATAGAAAGATTTGCATTTCTCTAGCACCTTTCATGATTTCAGGACGTCCCAAAGCGCTTTACAGCCAATGAAATACTTTTGAAGTGTAGTCACTGTTGAAATGTGGGAAACGTGGCAACCAATTTGCACACAGCAAGATCCCACAAACAGCAATGTGATAATGACCAGATAATCTGTTTTAGTGATGTTGGTTGAGGGGTAAATATTGGCCAGGACAGCGGGGAGAACTCTCCTGCTGTTCTTCAAATAGTGCCATGGGATCTTTTACATTCACCTAAGAGAGTAAACAGGGCCTCGTTTAACATCTCATCCGAAATACGGCACCTCTGACAGTGCAGCACTCCCTCAGTACTGCACTGGGAGTATCGGCCTGGATTATGTGCTCAAGCTCCTCTAAATTAGCAACTCTTTGGCACCTCTCCTGGGCCTAGTTATCTAAAGGTCAGGAAAAAACCAGTAGGAAATGACTGGCTTTCTTCCTTCTCTTTTAGTATTCTTTCACGATTGTTCAGTTATAGTTTGTTGGTATTTTATACAAAGCATGACATCTGAAGTGTGACAGATGTGCTAGGCACAAGCCTTGTAAATATAATTATCAAATTAAATCTGTCAATAAACCTTTAGTACTGGCAGGAGATTCATTAATCTCATCATGCATCTTACTACAGTCTGTGTCTGTACACACAGTGTCTGCTAACAGAACAGGTCCAAAAAATCCTGCTAGGTTTACAGTACATGTTAGAAAAATAACAGATGCCTTGGTGTTAGACCAAGGCTGTAATCTCATCTCAGGGTTCAAATTACTATTATAGACTATTCAAACATTGCTCTTATGGTTTATGATGTTAACTGAGCCCCTCAATTTGGTTTGTAACCAAGGCAAGACTTCCATTACTCCGCATATAAACAATCGGAACCCCTTTATTAGATTCCAGATGTGACCTATTTTACATATAAACCATCTGATCCCCTCGATCAGATTCCAGTTGGTAGCTCACTTCCTGGTATCGTTATTCTAAGCCCCAACTCTCGATCAAATTCCAGCCTGTAACTCACTCCCGGGTATCCGTTATTCTATATATAAACCGCCCGAACCCCTCGATTAGACTCCAGCCTGTAACTCACTCCCAGGTATCTGTTATTCTATATATAAACCCCCCGAACCCCTCGATTAGACTCCAGCCTGTAACTCACTCCCGGGTATCTGTTATTCTATATATAAACCCCCTGAACCCCTCGATTAGATTCCAGCCTGTAACTCACTCCCGGGTATCTGTTATTCTATATATAAACCACCCGAACCCCTCGATTAGATTCCAGCCTGTAACTCACTCCCAGGTATCTGTTATTCTATATATAAACACCCCGAACCCCTCGATTGGATCCCTGCCTGTAACTCACCCCCGGGTATCTGTTATTCTATATATAAACCGCCCGAACCCCTCGATTAGACTCCAGCCTGTAACTCACTCCCAGGTATCTGTTATTCTATATATAAACCGCCCGAACCCCTCGATTGGATCCCTGCCTGTAACTCACTCCCGGGTATCTGTTATTCTATATATAAACCCCCTGAACCCCTCGATTAGATCCCAGCCTGTAACTCACTCCCGGGTATCTGTTATTCTATATATAAACCGCCTGAACCCCTCGATTAGACTCCAGCCTGTAACTCACTCCCAGGTATCTGTTATTCTATATATAAACCGCCCGAACCCCTCGATTAGATTCCAGCCTGTAACTCACTCCCGGGTATCTGTTATTCTATATATAAACCGCCCGAACCCCTCGATTAGATCCCAGCCTGTAACTCACTCCCGGGTATCTGTTATTCTATATATAAACCGCCCGAACCCCTCGATTAGATTCCAGTCTGTAACTCACTCCCGGGTATCTGTTATTCTATATATAAACCGCCCGAACCCCTCGATTAGATTCCAGTCTGTAACTCACTCCCGGGTATCTGTTATTCTATATATAAACCACCCGAACCCCTCGATTAGATTCCAGCCTGTAACTCACTCCCGGGTATCTGTTATTCTATATATAAACCCCCCCGAACCCCTCGATTAGATTCCAGTCTGTAACTCACTCCCGGGTATCTGTTATTCTATATATAAACCCCCTGAACCCCTCGATTAGATCCCAGCCTGTAACTCACTCCCGGGTATCTGTTATTCTATATATAAACCGCCTGAACCCCTCGATTAGACTCCAGCCTGTAACTCACTCCCAGGTATCTGTTATTCTATATATAAACCGCCCGAACCCCTCGATTAGATTCCAGCCTGTAACTCACTCCCGGGTATCTGTTATTCTATATATAAACCGCCCGAACCCCTCGATTAGATCCCAGCCTGTAACTCACTCCCGGGTATCTGTTATTCTATATATAAACCGCCCGAACCCCTCGATTAGATTCCAGTCTGTAACTCACTCCCGGGTATCTGTTATTCTATATATAAACCGCCCGAACCCCTCGATTAGATTCCAGTCTGTAACTCACTCCCGGGTATCTGTTATTCTATATATAAACCACCCGAACCCCTCGATTAGATTCCAGCCTGTAACTCACTCCCGGGTATCTGTTATTCTATATATAAACCCCCCGAACCCCTCGATTAGATTCCAGCCTGTAACTCACTCCCGGGTATCTGTTATTCTATATATAAACCCCCTGAACCCCTCGATTAGATTCCAGCCTGTAACTCACTCCCGGGTATCTGTTATTCTATATATAAACCGCCTGAACCCCTCGATTAGACTCCAGCCTGTAACTCACTCCCAGGTATCTGTTATTCTATATATAAACCGCCCGAACCCCTCGATTAGATTCCAGCCTGTAACTCACTCCCGGGTATCTGTTATTCTATATATAAACCGCCCGAACCCCTCGATTAGATTCCAGTCTGTAACTCACTCCCGGGTATCTGTTATTCTATATATAAACCACCCGAACCCCTCGATTAGATTCCAGCCTGTAACTCACTCCCGGGTATCTGTTATTCTATATATAAACCCCCCGAACCCCTCGATTAGATTCCAGCCTGTAACTCACTCCCGGGTATCTGTTATTCTATATATAAACCCCCTGAACCCCTCGATTAGATTCCAGCCTGTAACTCACTCCCGGGTATCTGTTATTCTATATATAAACCGCCTGAACCCCTCGATTAGACTCCAGCCTGTAACTCACTCCCAGGTATCTGTTATTCTATATATAAACCGCCCGAACCCCTCGATTAGATTCCAGCCTGTAACTCACTCCCGGGTATCTGTTATTCTATATATAAACCACCTGAACCCCTCGATTAGATTCCAGTCTGTAACTCACTCCCGGGTATCTGTTATTCTATATATAAACCCCCTGAACCCCTTGATTGGATCCCAGCCTGTAACTCACTCCCGGGTATCTGTTATTTTAAGTGTTCTAGTGGTCCTCTAGCGACAGGTGAAACCTGTCCATTAACTGTTTGACTGGTGTCCCAGGCGTTTTCTTTACATGTTCATAGTGAAGGAGTGGGGAGGGATGGAGGGATAAAGGTGGGGGAGGAGATCCACCAGGTTGCACCCTCGGGAGAATGGTGGGAGTCCTCTAATGTAATCAGCTAACCAAAAATAGCGTGCGATGCAATTCAAACAGAGCAGCGGAGAGATCATTCACATTCCATTGGGGCTGATCTAGGAGAAAAGAAAGAGGAAAGGAGTGCAGTGTAAGAGATTGGCAGCGGGCGGGGTGTTTGGGAAGACAAGCCTATTACCAGCAGAGTTCGACAGCTCCAGGGGATTTCGTCTAATGCTCCGTGAACAATTTTCTCATACCATTGGCATGTTGTTTTAATTAAAATATCCGACACCTCCAAAATCAACCAGCAGAAAAATAAAAGACAAAGGCAGAAGCAGACTCAACAAACAGTCAAGCCGCAGCCTGTGACAGAATTGTCCATCACGGGTTTTTTTTTTGTTTAAATTGTATTTAAAATAATACCGTTGCCTATATCTTGGTGCTGTGCTATAAAATTAATGCCCTAACCTCCTTCTCTGTTCCTGGCAACAGCAAGTGGAAAATCAATTTTCTGCCCAAGAAAACTAGCTTTCTGTGTTTTGAAAAAAATATGCGAGTGCAGTTTCTTGGACCAAGGTCAGTGAGAAGATTGATTTAATTTATGGATTTGTAAATTTCTTCACTAATGCAGGATTCAGTGATGATTCCCATTTATCTATTTTTTTTCCGAAGAGAAGTAAATCAGCTGTACTTCATATGGGCTGAAAACCGAGGCCCCGTCTGTCTTCTCAGGTGGCAGTAAAAGATCCCATGGCACTATACGAAGAATAGCAGGGGAGTTTTCCATGAGGTTGTTAAAGGCACTATACGAATGCAAGGCTTTCTTTCTTTTTCCATTTTAACGCTGCACTCTGGGAAGCAGTGGAGAAAACCGTAATGATGTCCTGGCCTTGGGTGTCGCCCGCATGCTTTGTAAATACGTTCGGATACAATGGCCTATATTTTCCAATCGGCATTATTTTAAAACAACCAGTAACCCATTTATTGAACCGACTGTCTTAAAGTCATGCCAATTGGAATATCTCGACTAGCGTGTATACAAGAAGTCGGACAAATAAGGTGTGTGATCTGGAAGGCCTTGCAGGGGTTGATAGGTTGGACCTCATTAGTATCACAGGGATATGGCAGAATGATTCAATCAATGGGATGCACATCTGGCAGGGTATAAATTGTTTAGAAGAGACCGTATCGGGAGGAACGGAGATGGTGTGGCAGGATATATAAACTCCAGTATTGAGGCACAAGTGAGAGAGGATATAAAAAAGGGAAGGGCAGACACAGAATCACTTTGGGTAGAATGAATTGATGGTGACAGAGGTGGAGTATTACTGTGCTATCGACCCCCAGGCCAGGACTCACAGCCTTGATCTGGAACCGTGGGATGAGATAAGGTTGGCGACGAGTAAGGAACCAACTACAGTAGTTAGAGATTTCAACTTACCAGAAATTGACTGGGTAAATAATGTCTCTACTGGTTACACAGGGAAGGGATTTCTAAAGTTAATGGAAGACCATTTTATGACTCAGTTTGTAAAAGAGCCAACAAGGGGAGAAAACATCCCGGATTTGATTACGAGTAACAGAGACGACCAAACTCCCAACAAAAGGGAGGGCGAGGCTTCGAGAACCAATGTTCATGATGTGATCACATTTGACATTACAGGAATTGGAGAGGTTACTGAAACCCAAACAAAACTGCCAATTTTTTTTTTTAAAAAGGAGGACCAATTTTATACGCTTGAGAAGTCTGGTCAGAGTGGGCCTGGCAGGTTTGAATATGGCTAGGAGAGTGGAGGCAGTGCGGTGTTCCTTCGAGGAGGTGATTCTGAGTGCAATGGTCCAATGTGTACCCATGCAAAGCAAAGTTACCAAGCGGGTAAAGCACTCCTGGCTGGCTGAACGGGACCACCAAGCAACTCGTAAAGAAGAATTAAAAAAATTAAGGCCATGAAGGAAGATGGCACAGAATTAAGACAGATTCGATACCGAAAGGCATGCCTGGAGTGTAACAAGGGCATCAAAGTGGCAAAGAAAAGTTTTGAATTCAATGTGGCAAAACAAGCAACAGCTTTTTAGTTAAATTAAGAGAAAAAATAAACGAGGGATGGAGTGCAGCCACTGAACGTAGGATCGGGTGAGCATGACGACTGACGCAGCACAGGCTGCAAAAGTACTAAATAAGTACTTGCCTCAGTTTTTACCAAGGAGGTGACAGGTGCCTTATCTGATCTGAAAAAGCAACTAGAGGGTGTTGGAGGTAATTTGTGACTCCATTCGCATTACTACCAGTACGGTTACTGAACGTGCAAACTTAAGGTGAATAAATCTCGGGGACCGGATAAGATGCATCCGAGGATTCTTAAGGAAATAAGGGAGGAAATTGCAGGAACTCTTGACACAAATCTTCCAGAAATCACAATACTGGAGAGGTGCCTGGGTCTTAGAGAAAGGCAGATATCACTCCTATTTTTACAAAAGGGTAGCAAAAAGAATGTTACCAGGGCTCCAAAGGTTAAATTATGAGGAGAGATTTCATAAACTGGGCTTGTATTCTCTGGAATATAGAAGGTTAAGGGGTGATTTGATTGTGGTTTTTAGGATTTTGAAAGGAATTGATAGGGTAGAGAGAGAGAGAAACTTTTTACGCTGGTGGGGGAGTCCAGGACAAGGGGACATAACCTTAAAATCAGAGTCAGGCCATTCAGAGAGAAGTTAGCAAACACTTCTTCACACAAAGGATAAGGGGTCGGCCATTCAAGACTGAGATGAGGAGGAATTTCATCACGCAGAGGGTTGTGAATCTTTGGAATTCTCTACCCCAGAGGGCTGTGGATGCTGAATCATTGAGTACATTCAAGGCTGAGACAGATAGATTTTTGGACCCTAGGGGAATCAAGGGATGTGGGGATCGGGCAGGAAAGTGGAGTTGAGGTCGAAGATCTGATTGAATGACGAAGCAGGCTCGAGGGGCCGTATGGCCTACTCCTGCTCCTATTTCTTATGTTCTTATAGAAGTGTGGAACTCTCTCCCACAAAAAGCAGTAGATGCTAGCTCAATGAATAATTTTAAATCTGAGAGCGATAGATTTTTGCTAGCCAAGGGTATTAAGGGATATGGAGTCAAGGCGAGTGGATGGAGTTAGGATACAGATCAGCCATGAACTCATTGAATGGCAGAACAGGCTCGAGGGGCTGAATGGCCCCCTCCTGATCCTTTGTTTAAGTGACCCAGGAAACTATAGACCAGTGAGTTTAACATCCACTGCGGGTAAAGTTATGGAAACCCTGATTAAATATAAGATCACAGAGCATCTGGATAGAAATAAAATCATAACAGATAACCAATTTGACAGCATGAAGGGGAGGTCTCACCAAACTCACTTTCTGGTTTTGTTTGAAGGAGTGACAAAGGAGAGTGAGCGGGATAAGGCAGTGGACGTGGTGAACTTGGATTTCAGTAAGGCTTTTGATTCATTTCCTTTGGAAAGGCTGGTACTGAAAAGAAAGAAAGTAGGAATCAGTGGAAATATTTCACAATGGATATATAATTGGTTAACTGATCAAAGCCAGAGGGTCGTGATACAGGGATTGTCACCAGCCTGGGAGAATGTTATCAGTGGGGTCCCACAGGGGTCTGGTTTAGGACCTCTTTTGTTTAATACCTTTATAAAATGATCTGGAACTAGGGGTCACAAGCACAATCATAGAATCATAGAAATTTACAGCGCAGAAGGAGGCCATTCGGCCCATTGTGTCTGTACCGACCGAAAAAGAGCCATCCAGCCTAATCCCACTTTCCAACACTTGGTCCGTAGCCCTGTAGGTTACGGCACTTCAAGGGCACATCCAAGTACTTTTTAAATGAGTTGAGGGTTTCTGCCTCTACCACCCTTTCAGGCAGTGAGTTCCAGACCCCCACCATCCTCTGGGTGAAAAAAATTCTCCTCAGCTCCCCTCTAATCCTTCTACCAATTACTTTAAATCTATGCCCCCTGGTTATTGACCCCTCTGCTAAGGGAAATAAGTCCTCCCTATCCACTCTATCTAGTCCCCTCATAATTTTATACACCTCAATTAAATCTCCCCTCAGCCTCCTTTGTTCCAAAGGAAATAACCCCAGCCTTTCCAATCCATTCCCATAGCTAAAATTCTCCAGTCCTGGCAATCGGCTAAATTTGCTATTGAAGGTGATAGTTCAAAGCTGAACAGGATAAGCTACAGGAGGAGTTTAATATACTTGGGAATTGGGCAGACAGGTGGCAGATGAAATTCAATGTCAAGAAATGCAAAGTGCTTCACATGGGGACAAATAACCCAGGACAGGACTATTACTCAAATGGAAAGAAAATAATGTACATGGAAAATGAAAGAGATCTGGGGGTCCTGATTGACAATAAATTGAAGCTATCACAACAATGCTCGGTGACAGTGAGTAAATCAGGTTTTGGGATGTATTAAAAGGCCAATATTGAGCCGATAAAAGTGAAGCAATCCTTCCATCTTTATAAATCATTGGTGTGACCGCACTTAGAATACTGCGGACAGTTCTGGTCGCCACAGCACAAAAAGGATATTGCAGCTATTGAAAGGATACAGAAGAGAGCAACCAGCATAATTGAGGGGCTGGAGGAATTGGGTTACAAGGAGAGAAATGGGTATGTTCTCACTGGAAAAAAGAGGAGGTTGAGGAGAGGGATATGATGGCTTTTTCTAGGATTCTAAAAAGGGGCTAGATAATGTCGACCATGACAAACTATTTCATTTTTGTCCAGAACAGTAGAACCAGAGGACATGGACTGTGCTTGAAATTCAAAACTAATCTGCGGAAATATTATTTCAGTGAGCGAGTGGTGTAGAGAGAGTGAAACTGTTCCCATTGGCGGAAGGGTCAAGAACCAGATGACATGGATTTAAGGTGATTGGCAAAAGAACCAAAAGGTGACATGAGGAAAGACTTTTTTACACAGCGAGTGGAATGCACTGCCCGAGGGGGTGGCGGAGGCAGATTCAATCATGGCCTTCAAAAGGGAACTGGATAAGTAGTTGAAAGGAAAAAAATTGCAGGGCTACGGGGATAGAGCGGGGGAGTGGGACTACTGGATTGCTCTTACATAGAGCCAGCACGGACTCGATGGGCCAAATAGCCTCCTTCCGTGCTGTAACCTTTCTATGATTCTATCTGTGGAACAGGCTCCCTAGGTGGAAGCAGTTAGTATTGATTCATTCAAATGCAAATTAGATCAATTTTTTTCAGAAAATAATGTTTCAGGATACAGTATAGAAGTAATTTGAAACATGACATGTGGTGCGTGTGACAGGCTCGGGAGGAACTGGTGACTTTGGACCTATGGTTCCCAAGCTCTTCTGCCACTGGGGGTTTTCCTCACCTCCTGTCTGGGTCTGTCGTAGACTAATTGAAAGAGATTGATTGCCGTGATTAGTCAACAATTCCATTATCGTTGTATCATGTGGCTACCAGGATGGCAGAAGGCGAACTCGATGGACTTTGGTCTTTTCTCGTCCAGCAATTCCTCTCTATTAAATGTGCTACTGACATCTAGTGGCAGAAGATCAATACTGATAGGCCGTCCAATTGGACTGCTGCTGTCACTGGTATTCAGTAGCAATGTTGACTTCTCACTGGACGCTTGTTTGCATTCAGTATTGGTGGCAAAATCAAGTAAATAAATTATAAATAAATCCAAAACTGTCGCAATGCTGAACTCTACATTGACATAAAGTTGGACTATACAACAACAACTTGCATTTATATAGCACCTTTAACGTAGTAAAACGCCCACAGGAGCGATTATGAAACAAGGCGGCTTTTAAAGGAGGAGAGGCGGAGAGGTTTAGGGAGGGAATTCCAGATGTTAGGGCCTGGGAAGCTGAAGGCACGGCCGCCAATAATGGTGCGGTGAAAATCGGGGATGCACAAGAGGCCAGAATTGGAGGAGCGCAGAGATCTCGAAGGGTCGTAGGGCTGGAGGAGGTTAGAGAGATCGGGAGAGGAAAGGGCATGGAGGGATTTATACAGTTAAATTTTCTGTAGTTCGCCATCCAAAAAAATGGCAAAACAGAAACCTCCTAATCCTGGAGGCCCCACATCATTAAATTGATTGTCCGCGAGGTCCAGTGTCACATGGTGACACTTTCACCCTCAAGGAGAAAAACACCCACTGCATCAAAGGAATTGGCCGCAGTCTGTGGACAACAAACAGAGGAACCTGCATTAAAGGAATAATTCACTACCCACTCACTATGTTAACTAATAGCAGCTGCTTTGCAGTGAAATTAATATAAATCCAACACGCAAATAACATAAATAGGCCAAGCTTTCTTTTTGCAGTTTCTCCCCTACCCCGACGCGATTTTGATTGGATGTTTATCCTGTAATTCAGGACTCTCCATCCTCCCTATACCCAATGTCCTGCCTTCAGACTCCTCCTACTGGACTTGGATGCCTGAAATTTTCAGGTGTGCCACCGTTGTAATACAGATGCGGAAGCAAAAAATGAGAAAGTAAACAGAAGACGCACACTGACAACGGGTATGATATTTATCCCAGCAAAATAACTCAGGAGCAGGTAGAAAAAAAAATGAAAGAACCTGCATTTATATAGCACCTTTCACAACCTCAGGACAACCCAAAGTCCTTTACAGCCAATGAAATACTTTTGAAGTAGTCACTGTTGTAATGTAGAGAAACATGGCAGCCAATTTGCGCACAGCAAGATCCCACAAACAGCAATGTGATAAATGACCAGATAATCTGCTTTAGTGGCGTTGGTTGAGGGATAAATGTTACCCAGGACACCGGGGAGAACTCCCCGGCTCTTCTTTAAAATAGTGCCATGGGATCTTTTACGGTCCACCTGAAAAGGCAGACGGGGTCTCGGTTTAACGTCTCATCAGAAAGACGGCACCTCCGACAGTGCAGCACTCCCTCAGTACTGCACTGGGAGGCTCAGCCTGGATTACATGCTCAAGTTTGGAGTGGGACTTGAACCCACAACCTTCTGATTCAGAGGTGACAATCCTTGCAGGGTGTTCAGTATAGTCTCAAAAGATGTTATGAAGGCCTTTTGCTCGTCAAACATTTTTCTTCAGAAGGCTGGGCCAGCAGGCTACCGATTCCTTGCCGTAGAGGAGAGGAACACGCGGACAGTGACCCTAAGTAGCTTCTTGTTGTTCCTTGACGGCCTCGTCCACTTGCTCCTCCTCATTCCTGACAAGTGTTTGACCCACTGCTCCCTCCTCAAGTTCACTATCTAAATGGCCTGGGTGTGGGGATCTGCGTTGGGCGTTTGCCCAGGTGGAGTGTGTGAAAGGAGCAGCTCTGAAGACTGAGGTGCAGGCTGCCATCGGATGATACGAGCTCATCTTGGGAAGCCCCTACAGGAAAAGCAAAGGAAAATTATGTTAAAATGCTTTCGGGATGGAATGCCGAAGAAAAGGCAAGATGCCAGTACAGTGTGAAGTGATACATTTTGGTAGGAAGAATGAGGAGAGGCAATATAAACTAAATGGTACAATTTTAAAGGGGGTGCAGGAACAGAGACCTGGGGATGCACAGACAAAAATCTGAAGGTGGTAGGACAAGTTGAAAAGGCTGTTAAAAAAGCATATGGGATTCTGGGTTTTATTAATAGAGGCATAGAGTACAAAAGCAAGGAAGTTACGCTGAACCTTTATAAAACACAGGTTAGGCCTCAGCTGGAGTATTATGTTCAATTCTGGGCACCACACTTTAGGAAGGATGTCAAGGCCTTAGAGAGGGTGCAGAGGAGATTTACTAGAATGGTCCCAGGGATGAGGAGCTTCAGTTATGTGGAGAGACTGGAGAAGCTGGGATTGTTCTCCTTAGAACAGAGAAGGTTAAGGGGAGATTTAATAGGTGTTCAAAATCATGAACAGTTAATTTTTAATGCAGAGTTGTTCTGATCTGGAATGCGCTGCCTGAAAGGGCGGTGGAAGCAGATTCAATAATAACTTTCAAAAGGGAATTGGATAAATACTTGAAGGGAAATTTTTTTTACAGGGCTTTGGGGAAAGAGCATGGGACTGAATGGATAGCTTTAGAAGTTTTAAAGAGCTGGCACAGGCTCGAAGGGCCAAATGACCTCCTCCTGTGCTGTACCTACTATGATACTGGCCAGGAATTTTTTTGGAACGAATCCCGTTCCATTGTTGCAGCTTTGCTGGAAACCCCGTTTACAGATGTAAACAAGGTTTTGTTCGAACTTCCAGCGAAGTTATGCTGGTGGAGCAGGATTAGCTCCAAGGAAATTCCTAACCACTGTACCTCATGCTGTGAAATGCAGGGTTCTGTTATGTGAGTGAGAAAGGGTATGGAGGAGACTATAAAAGGCCAGTGCCAGGACACCTCCCTCCCCTCTCCCCTTTCCATAGACTCTGGGCCAAAAATCTCTCAAAGACACCGTCTCAAATCAGAACGGCGCCTTCAAATGTGAAAGGACCTCCAAGAAGTGCATTTGCTCTCCCGACGTTTATGTGCAACTTTTGTCTGGGAGCAAACAGAAGACATCCAGATGTTAGAAATGGGAAAAGCAGCCAGATAAGCACCGCTGGGGCCAGTGGCTGTCCCGTCCCTCCTTGAGAGAGTGCATTCTGTTGACAGTGCTGGTTCAGACTGCACCATGCAACATTTAAGTGCCGCAGTGCAACCTATTTTTGTACCCCTCGGGCTTTTCATTTTCCTCAGTAATACGGAGCGTAGGGAAGGAGAAAACATTGTCTTTAAAAGCTTCTTCTTTCCCCGAGGGAGCTGCACCTCACAATTTTGGTTGGTGCGATGTTTTCTATCCCCCGATATATGCAAAGGTGGGGGCACTTGCTTTGACGTTCCTGATGCCATAAAACCTCTGCCTTATTTATCCCATTCATTCTCTCCACTGTCAACATCCAAGCATCTCTAACCTCTGCTTTCACGGGAGAGCTGCCTCCCCCTCCAAAGAGGGCCTCTATCATTTTCCAGCACCTCCTCCAGCATAAACAAAGTCATGCCCCCAAACAAACATTCTCTCAGTAACCACACACCAATAAGCATGCTAAAAAACATGAGGTCCAAAGTAACCAATTAAAAAAGTCCTTGGTGTTGAAGCCATGCCACTATCTGCACTCCATGATGTTTTGTTATGGTGTCTCTAGATATCGCATTGCCTGGGTCTGTGATAACTCCACCATCAGTTCCATATTTCTTTTCCCCCTCACAGAAAATGTATAATATCTGATATTACTTGCAAAGTAAACAGCCCAGTGTACGATGATTGTTACAGAGAATGAACCACTCATCTATATCAGCCACGGCTCAGTGGGCAGCAACTCTTTGCCTCTTGACAGCAGAAGGTTGTGGGTTCAAACCCCACTCCAGAGACCTTGAGCACAAAAATCAAGGCTAACACGGCAGGGGAAAAAAAAAACAGATTATCTGGTCATTATCACGTTGCTGTTTGTGGGATCTTGCTGTGCACAAGTTGGCCGCCCCATTTCCCTACATTACAACAGTGACCGCACCTCAAAAAAGGTACTTCATTGGCTGTAAAGCGGTTTGGGGTGTCCTGAGGTTGTGAAAGGCGTTATATAAATGTAAGTGTTTTCTTTCGATGCCAGAATCCTGTCTCCATGTAGAAACACATCTGATTGACTTTTGACCCACTGATATTGCCTGCTTCATTCGCCTTCCCAACTCCCTTATCCTGGAACTATTACTTTTTCCTCCACCTCTTGGATGGACAAGGTTCACCCTGATGATCTAACGTTTCAATTTTTCGTTTTTGTTTGAACCTCTTCCCAGTGACCATTTTGCTTGGTTTTCATAATCTCCAAAACCTTAGCTGCTTGCAAGCAAGAAATTCTTGGTAACAAGGCACCTTTAAGTTATTACATTTGTGAGCAGGGTAATTGAGATATATGATGAGTTGAAGAAAGAAAAAATTAATGTGAACAAGCTGGGGCTGGCTTCTCCTACATCCTGATTTAACTTTATGTTTGGCAACGATGCACAGTGCAGACATCATCGTGAGTGAGCCCTGAAAATTCGATTTGTTGTGTCGATGGCCAATGTTACATCTTATTACAAAAGTAAATGGATCTTACCAGCTGTTCTGCAGATGTTGCGTCACATTTTTTTGACGAAATTGAAAATCGGGCAGAAGTTATTAACTCGATATTAGTGAGTACAGAAATGCTTCTTATATATCATTCACCTGAGCTCTCAGACCTTAGGCTCAGATTGAGCTCCATGGGCGCTGCTTAACTAGCTAAAACCGTGAAGGTTACTAGCACAAAACACCATCTTCTCACTGCTTAGGACCATACTACCTGTTAGGGTATTGGCTTTCAGGGCTATCTGGAGCAGAGCAGAAGAATCAGTGACTGTCATACACATCAAGGTCTCAATAACGAGTTAGTCACCAATGTCTCAGTGTGATGTGGAACTGGTTGGCTCAGGTATCAGGTCATCGTCAGAGTAGAACATGTACTGAAAATATTGGAAATGGAGTGAGAAAGGGCAGTAATCTCAGTGGAGGAGCTGCTTCATCACTGATATTACTGGTTTTATTTCAGGTGCCGGTGTTAAAGTAGTTCCACACCGTTCACCTGAGGAAGGAGGAAGCCTCCGAAAGCTTGTGGAATTTAAAATAAATTTGTTGGACTATAACTTGGTGTTGTAAAATTGTTTACAGGTGTTAAAGTAGTTCAGTCCTGTGTGCGCAGCAGTGGTACAATAAAGAACTTGCATTTATATAGCACCTTTCACATCCACAGGACGTCCCAAAGCGCTTCACAGCCAATGAAGTACTTTTTGAAGTGTAATCACTGTTGTAATGTAGGAAACGCAGCAGCCAATTTGCGCACAGCAAGATCCCACAAACAGCAATGTGATAATGACCAGATTATCTGTTTTAATGATGTTGGTTGAGGGATAAATATTGGCCAGGACATCAGGGAGAACTCCCCTGCTCTTCTTCAAATAGTGCCATGGGATCTTTTACACCCACCTGAGAGGACAGACGGGGTCTCGGTTTAACATCTTATCTGAAAGACAGCACCTCCAATAGTGCAGCACTCCCGCAGTACTGCACTGGGAGTTTCAGCCTGGATTATCTGCTCGAGTCTCTGGAGTGGGACTCGAACCCACGACCTTCTGACTCAGAGGAGAGAGTGTTGCCCACTGAGCATCGGCTGATACCCAAAGGTGTCTGGAGGTTTGCACCCTAATTTATTCTGGTTCTGTTTAATTAATGCATACTTTCTATTGCATATAAGAATCAGAAGTGGCTTCCAAGCAACATTTCAAGAAGAGCAGGGGACGGTGTCCTGGCCAAAATTTATCCCTCAACCAAAACTGCCAAAAGCAGATTAATTGGTGATTTATTTCAGTGCTGCTTGTGGGATCTTGCTGTGCATAAAGTGGCCGTTGCGCTTTCCTACAGAACAACAGTGGCTGCATTTCAAAAGTAATTAATTGGCTGTGAGATGTCCTGCGGGCATGGACGGTGCTGTGCAAAATGCAAGTTCTCTCTCTGTCCTGAAATAACATTTCAAAAAAATAATAATTAAAACAATCAGAAGCGTACAGCTTTAAGAAAGACCGGCAGCCTATGAGATTGGTGAGTTGTGAGTTATTGCTACTTTAAGCTAAATAACGCTGAGCTGGCAGTAAAGCCATTTCATTCGTGTTCTCCCCTCTCCCCAACCACTCCCCTTTCTTGGTCCTCTGGAACCTGTTCCACAAGCAGAGCCCGTCCTCAATTTGCCCGGCAACAGAGCTGGCACAGGCCCAAGTTAATGTCAAAGAGAAATAATGATTCCCTCTGCCGGCTTGGCCGATAATATAAATAACTGTCTTGCTGCTCGGATTCAGATGAATATCTCAAGGGGTTTTTTTTTCCCGCTTTGCTTGGTTTGTGCTGTATTTTAAAAACCGTATACCAGAGCTGATAATTTCGTTCTTTATTACAAGACTGTACAATTTTCTTTCAGTTTTTTTTTCACCCCCAAAAGGGAAGAGGGAGAGAGAGGGGGGAAAAATAACAAGACTGAAAGAGAAAAAAAATGCCTGTGACTAAACAGCAATTTGAGAGAGGCCCAGGTAGAGGGTTTGCAAAGTCTGCAATCACCATTCAAAAAGGGCACCAACAGACAGAAACACGCAGTGCACTAAGATTAAAGCAGGACGGTTAGCTGTGAAGATTTCATTCTATAAAAAAGATTTAGATATATACACGCAGCCTGCATTTATATAGCACCTTTAACGTAGTAAAACGTCCCAAGGCGCTTCACAGGAGCGATTATCAAACAAAATTTGACACCGAGCCACATAAGGAGATATTAGGACAGGTGACCAAAAGTTTGGCCAAAGAGGTAGGTTTTAAGGAGTGACTTAAAAGGAGGAGAGAGAGGTGGAGAGGTTTAGGGAGGGAATTCCAGAGCTTAGGGCCTAGGCAGCTGAAGGCACGGCCGCCAATGGTGGAGCGATGAAAATCGGGGATGCGCAAGAGGCCAGAATTGGAGGAGCGCTGAGATCTCGGAGGGTTGTAGGGCTGGAGGAGGTTACAGAGATAGGGAGGGGCGAGGGCCATGGAAGGATTTGAAAACATGGATGAGAATTATAGGCTGGGTAGCTAGGAGTGTCTACAAAACATTTACACGTTGAGGGGTGTGGGTGGCATCGCAAACTTCAAAATGTGTTATCCTTAGCAAGACACCAAAATATAAATGAAATTTTAAGAAAGAAGAGATTAGGTTCCCAGATTTAAAATGAAACAAATGGATAAAACCAACAAATAACTCAAATCGTAATGAAATTAATTTTTATTTGTTGGTTTGTCAAGGAGAAATCCTCCCTGTGTGTATTATCTAAGGGTTTTGTCCATCAACTTTTTACTGTATAATTCCGGAGTGAAAGTCTATCAGCGAGAGGCCATCTTAGCCTGTTCCTTCTTCAAGATTTGAGCAAATATTTACTGACGTGGCCCGAGTGTGGGTGAGCAGTGACACCTGGCGGCAGCACAGGGTGAAACAATTCAGCACAGGCCAATATTTTACTGCCACAACAGTTTGCATTTATATAGCGCCTTTAATGTAGTAAAACGTCCCAAGGCGCTTCACAGGACCAATTATCAATCAAAATCTGACACCGAGCCACATAAGGAGATATTAGGGACAGGCGACCAAAAGCTTGGTCACAGAGGTAGGTTTTAAGGAGCGTCTTAAAGGAGGAGAGAGAGAGAGAGGCGGAGAGGTTTAGGGAGGGAATTCCAGAGCTTGGGGCCTAGGCAGCTGAAGGCACGGCCGCCAATGGCGGAGTAGTGAAAATTGGGGGATGCGCAAGAGGCCAGAATTGGAGGAACGCAGAGATCTCGGAGGGTAGTAGGGCTGGAGGAGGTTACAGAGATAGGGAGGGGCGAGGGCCATGGAGGGATTTGAAAACAAGATGAGAATTTCAAAGTCAAGGCGTTCCTGGACCGGGAGCCACCTCTTGTAGAGTCTATGGTTCTCTGACACAGGGTGAGACGACCTCATTCATTCCCCTCCAGTTTCTTCCCTCCCCCCACCCCGAAGACATTGATTGATGCGGCCAATGCTTTGCCGAAATGGCTACTGATCATTAGTGAGCCTAGACTGCAGATGTCAATGGGCCAATCAACCATGGGAGGAGGGTTCTCACCCAAGGAGCACACGTGAACCCTTTGCCAAAGAGGCCAATGGTGGGGATCCTGGCTGATTTTCACCTTTCTGTCCCGGGGCATTGTGGCTAATTGGAGCATCACTACCAGCACCCCAACTGGGGCCAGCTAACTCCATACAGACCGGGGATCAATCCTGGACTAGTGCAGCGCAGATTCACTAGAATGATATCAGGACTAAAAGGGTTTAAATGATGAGGACAGGTTGCATAGACTGGGCTTGTATTCCCTTGACTATAGAAGATTAAGGGGTGATCTAACTGAGGTGTTTAAGACAATTTGATAGGGTAGATAGAGAGAAACTATTTCCTCTGGTGGGGGGAGTCTAGAACCAGGGGGCATAACCTTAAAATTAGAACTAGGCCGTTCAAGGGTGATGTCGGGAAGCATTTCTTCACACAAAGGGGAGTGGAAATCTGGAACTCTCTCCCCCAAAAAGCTGTTGAGGCTGGGGGTCAATTGAAAACTTCAACACTGAGATTGATAGATTTTTGTTAGGTAAGGGGATTAAGGGATATGGAACCAAGGCGGGTAAATGGAGTTAAGATACAGATCAGCGATGATCTAATGAATGGCGGATCAGGCTGGAGGGGCTGAATGGCCTTCTCCTGTCCCTATGGTCCATACAATTCAATGCCACACCAGGCAGTGTAGAAAGGTCTCTAGTAGAAACTCAAACACGTGAGCATAGAATCATACAGCACAGAAAGAGGCCATTCGGCCCATCGTGTCTGTGCTGGCTCTTTGAGAGGTATCCAGTCCCCTGTCCTTTCTCCTTAACCCTGCCAGGTTTTTTATTTTCAGGCGTTCAAAATTGATATGGAATGGGAAGAAGGTGATGCTAAATTCACAGCCCTAGTTGGGCAATAGGTTGTGATGCACAATTAAAATTACCTGAAGAATCAAACACGCCAGGATAGGATAGATAAGGCACGAAATGAATATCAACTGTCAAGTTGTTTCCAAACTCCGTACTGATCTAAATCTTGACTTCAGTGTGCCTCGTTTGCATCAGTTCGACTGCAGGCATTATCCCTAACCCCTTCCATTTCAATTTCATGCAACTATTTTTTAATCCATATATAAACTCAGGCTCAAAAACATGAGAAATTCTGCTTAAGAGAACACCCCAGGGAATTTTACTGAAACCGAGGACCCAAAGCAGCATTTGTTTTTAAGAGAATGTTTGAACCTGCATAGCATCCTCCAAAGTTTACTCTTATTTCTATTTTCAAATTCGTGCCGCACTCTACACTGCTACACCCCTCACTGGAAATTAAAATGGGGAGAGATGTAGAACGAGATGCTGATTCACCATCACCCGTTTTACACTATCGCACAAAGTCAAAATCTACCCCGTTATCTCTACATTTGTATGGTATAAAAACCGTGCTTGAAGGTGGGATCTGTACTCCAGTTTCATGGTAATCACTATTCGAAACAGGACGGAATTATTTCATTTTTAAAAAGCTCTCCTGCTTCTTGTTAATCATCCAAAAAAAAGCAATTTCTTGCATGGATACAGCTCAGAATCAAGAGAGCTGATTGTTTATATTAGAGTGAACCACAAGCTCAAATGTACGCGATAAGGAGTGTATAAATGCAAACACCTGCAGAACTACCTCCGCAGACCCCACACAAACAGGCATGAGTCGAACGGCCAGTTAACCTGTCCTTTGGTGGTGTTGATTGAGAGGTTGCTGGAAGAACTCCCTGCTCTTTATCAAAACAGTGTCACGAGCTTGTTGATGTTCACCTCATCAGGAAATGGGGGCCTTGGATTTAGCACCTAATGCTCATCATAGTCCAGATTATTATGAACTCAGGCCCCTGATGTGGAACTCAAACCCCACACAACCTTCTGACCCATCAATAACAACTTGCATTTATATCACGCCCTTAACGTAGTAAAAAAAAAAATCCCAAGGCACTTCACAGGAGCGATTATCAAACAAAATTTGACACCGAGCCACATGGTATCGTAGTAGGTTCAGCACTGGAGGGAGGCCATTGGGTCCATCGTGCCTGTGCTGGCTCTTTAAAAGAGCTATCCAATTAGTCCCATTCTCCTGCTCTTTCCCCATAGCCCTGTAAATTTTTTCCCTTCAAGTATTTATCCAATTCCCTTTTGAAAGTTAATATTGAATCTGCTTCCACCGCCCTTTCAGGCAGAACATTCCAGATCATAACAACTCACTGCGTAAAAAAAATGTTTCCTCATGTTGCCTCTGGCTCTTTTACCGATCACCGTAAATCTGTGTCCTCTGGTTACTGACCCTTCTGCCACAGGAAACAGTTTCTCCTTATTTACTCTGTCAAAACCATTCATGATTTTGAACACCTCGATCAAATCTCCCCTTAACCTTCTCTGCTCTAAGGAGAACAATCCCAGCTTCTCCAGTCTCCGCACGTAACTGAAGTCTCTCATCCCTGGCACCATTCTAGTAAATCTTTTCTGCACCCTCTCTAACGCACATAAGGAGATATTAAGACAGGCGACCAAAAGCTTGGTCAAAGAGGTAGGTTTTAAGGAGGAGAGAGAGGCGGAGAGGTTTAGGGAGGGAATTCCAGAGCTTAGGCCCAAGACGGCTGAAGGCACGGCCGCCAATGGTGGAGCGATGAAAATCGCTCAGAGGCAAAAGTGCTCCCAAATGAGCCAAGTGCCATACGTTGTGACATGAACAGAGAAACGGGGGCACAGGGCATCCCCCTCCTGAATGGGCTACACTGAAAGCTTTCCGAAGCAACGCACTGGCAGGAAATATAAATGGGAGCTGCATTGGGGTTAGGGTTAGGGTTAGGGCCGATGGACATCTTATTTTAATCAGACCTTCCACTATATAAAGAGGTATTCACAGGGTTACAGTAAAACACACCTCAAAGTAGAGTCAGCTCCCCTTTTAAAATAAGTAAGAACATTAGGAACAGGAGGAGGCCATTCAGCCCCTCGAGCCTGTTCCGTCATTCAATTAGATCATGGCTGATCTGTATCTGATCTCCACTTCCCTTGATACCCTCACCCAACAAAAATCAATCAAACTTTGTCTTGAAATCTCCAATTGTCCCCCAGCATTCACAGCCTTTTGGGGGGAGCAGAGTCCCAGATGGGGCTCTATTTTCCACCAATGTAACATTTCACTAGCCGTTTCCTGTTAGAAAGAATCCTCCACACAATGAACAAATTAAAACAACTTCTTGAGTGCAACTAACTTTCTCCCCTCCCCAATTTCTACCCCCCCCCACCCCCCCAGCTCCTGAAGGTGCTGATTCACGCTGGGGGCCGGTTTCAAAAGCAGCTGAAGCCCTCCACTGTCTCAGTGTAAAGTTAGAACTTGCATTTATTCAGCGCCTTTCATAACCTCAGGACGTCCCAAAGCGCTTTAAAGCCAACTAAGTACTTTTGAAGTGTGGTCACTGTTAAAACGCAGCAGCCAAGATCCCACAAACAGCAAAGATAAAGACCAGATAATCTGTTTTTTGAGTGATGTCGGTTGAGGGATAAATATTGGCCAGGACACCGGGGAGAACTCCCCCTGCTCTTCTCCGAATAATGCCGTGGGATCTTTTACCCAAGAGGGCAGACGGGGCCTCGGTTTAACGTCTCATCCGAAAGACGGCACCTCCGACAAAGCAGCACTCCCTCAGTGCTGCACTGGGAATGTCAGCCTAGATTATGTGCACGAGTCTCTGGTTTGAACCCACGACCTTCTTCTGAGCCAGAGGCTCATTTAGAATATTGCACTCGTTATTTCTCTCTGGCTTTGTCTCATCTCTAGACAGCCTGTCCCGCCCCTCCTTCTAATTGTGTTAATATGACCTTCCAACTGATCTGTCTCCCTGTGTATGCTGACTGACCTGCTTCTGCCTCTTTTGTAAATTCCAGCTGCAGCCTTTTGCATTTAACACCATTCGGATTGGCTGTTTCGGGAAATTCATGGTGGCTGGTTTCAAAATGGTTAAGTAGAACTCGGCTTTGTGGGAATCAAACTGCTGTACCATCATTGCCCACATGAGGGCAGCTGTTCACCAAAATTGAGTGGGACCTCACTATTAAAGCCAATAATAAACCTACAGGAAGGGCAGAATGTCCTTTGGAGGTTTGAACAGGTGACTTGTGTTGACCCCTTCAAGGTCCGTTACTGGCTCAGGTCAATTAGTCAATGCGTGGCCTAATTTATCCGATCAGAGAAGACAAAGACTATTCCTAGACCATTGTACACAGCCTGAAACTCAGTTAGACCCCACCCGAGGGGTCTGCCCCCTCCCCCCCACCCCGAGGGGTCTGCCCCCTCCCTCCCCCCCCACCCGAGGAGTCTGCCCACTCCCACCCCACCCTGAGGGGTCTGCCCCCCACCCCAAGGGATCTGCCCCCTCCCTCCCACCCCCCACCCCGAGGGGTCTGCCCCCTCCCTCCCACCTCCACTCCGAGGGATCTGCCCCCTCCCTCTCCCCCACCCCGAGGAGTCTGCCCCCCTCCCCCCCCCCACCCCGAGGGGTCTGCCCCCTCCCTCCCACCCCCAACCCCGAGGGATCTGCCCCCTCCCACCCCCACCCCGAGGGATCTGCCCTCTCCCTCCCACCCCACACGAGGAGTCTGGCCCCCTCCCCCCCACCCGAGGAGTCTGCCCCCCTCCCTCCCTCCCCCCCACCCTGAGGAGTCTGCCCCCTCCCACCCCGAGGAGTCTACCCCCTCCCTCACCCCCACCCCGAGGAGTCTGCCCCCTCCCTTCTCCCACCCCGCAGAGTCTGCCCCCTCCCTCTCCCCCCACCCCTAGAAGTCTGCCCCTTCTCTTTCCCCCTCTCCCCTCCCTCCCCAAGGCACTGCCTCCAGGTGCCCTGGAACTGTTTTCAGTTCTACTGCATTTTGGAGACTTGGCGAAGCCAAAGCAGTTCACTCCGACTCTACCCGTGCACCACTGTCGATGCACGGCACAAGATATAGGACAGAAAGGGAAATAGGACACTTAATCCTGAGCACTATTAAGTTACAATACATCTGCAGCTCACTGGGGCAAAGATGGATACAAGTAAAAAGGGGGTCGAGACTCATACACAGGGTTTAGAACAGATGTCAGGAAGCACTTCACAAAGAACAATCACTATCTGGGCTGCACCTCTGGGTGGAGTTACTGAAGCAAAAACTCTGCAGTCAGTCAATAACCAGGATCACACTGTGACCAGGGAGGTATCTGGAGAGAGATGAGGCAGGTGTGTCAAATGAATTCCCTCGTCTGTATTTATTTCTACTACATTTGCATAATTGCTCAGATTTGCAAGGAGTTTGTGTTGCTTCTAATTTCAATGCAATGAAGCTTCTAATCCAATTTAATTTGTTTTGAAGGAGGACGACTCCATTTATCCTGAACCTTGCTATCAGTTTGCGACAGTGGTCTGTGCTCACAGCTGCCCTCAAGTGGGCAATGATGGTGCAGCAGTTTGATTCACATAAAGCCGAGTTCTAATTAACCGCCTTAAAACAACTTACCATAAATTTCCCGAAGCAGCCAATCTGGATGGTATTAAAAGCGAAAGACTGAAGATGCTGGAAGCAGGTCAGTCTGCATCGGTGGAGAGAACAGACCAGTCCAAACCTGAAGAAGTATTAATACAATCAGAACAAAGTGCAGGGAAAACAAGTATGGAGATGAGTGGAATGTTCTGAATGATCATTTAACAATGGACAGAAGCGTTAATCAAATCACGAACACCATTATAAAATAGTATCATGAACTCCATTAAGGACAGTGGAATGTCAGTTCACAGTTACAAAGGTTTGCTGAGACTATCACCAACAACCTGCGTTTATATAGCACCTTTAAAGTAGTAAAACGTCCCAAGGCGCTTCACAGGAGCGATTATCAGACACAATTTGCCATCGAGCCACGTAAGGAGATATTAGGACAGGTGACCAAAAGCTTGGTCAAAGAGGTAGGTCTTAAGGAGCGTCTTAAAGGAGGAGAGAGAGGCGGAGAGGTTTAGGGAGGGAATTCCAGAGCTTAGGGCCCAGGCAGCTGAAGGCACGGCCGCCAATGGTGGAGCGATGAAAATCGGGGATGCGCAAGAGGCCAGAATTGGAGGAGCGCAGAGATCTCGGAGGGTCGTAGGGCTGGAGGAGGTTACAGAGATAGGGAGGGCCGAGGCCTTGGAGGGATTTGAAAACAAGAACAAGAATTTTAAAATCGAGGTGTTCCTGGACCGGGAGCCAATGTAGGTCATCGAGCACAGGGGGCAATGGCTGAACGGGACTTGGTGCGAGTTAGGATACGGGCAGCAGAGTTTTGGATGAGCTCAGATTTATGGAGAGTGGAAGATGGGAGGTCGGCCAGGAGAGCATTGGGATAGTCGAGTCTAGAGGTAACAAAGATTGGAAACTTGGCTAAGGTGCAGGTGAGCTTGCAACACCAGTGGATCAAACGTAAGTCCATGGATGACCAAGTCAGTGCTTTCAGTACCATGGGGGGAAAGGATGTGCCCAGTTATTAGCCCACAGTAACTAAGGACCCCTTGGTAATCCTGCCTCATGAATCCACGCACAGCAGGTACAAAGGAGTAGGTTTCAGAATGTCTGCTTACGCAAATCACCTCTTTTTTTGCAGTCGAGTGTTTTGAGGAAAACCCCAAACTGAACCGTCTTGGGAGAAGAGCAGCAGAGAGGAGGATTCATTTGAATAAATCATCGGCAGATGTTCCACGAGGAACTTGTACAAGAGCAAGACAGCAGCAGTTGCCTTTTTTTAAAAAAAAACATCCAGCAGCTCCGCAACCACACAAAGATTGGAAACTTGGCTAAGGTGCAGGTAAGCTTGCAACACCTGTGGATCAAACATAAGTTAATGCCTTTGTGAAGCTGTAAGGCACAGAAAGAGGCCATGTCTAAACAGTCAACCAGATGGCTGACAAATGCAAAATGTAGAGAGGAATCAACAATCGCATTTCATTGGTTTTGACGGGAATTATGATTCATATTTTATCGTGGGCTTTAATAAATAACCCCAAATAAAATCAGCCAAGGGCATTCCAATTACCAGTTGAAGTCGCACAGCAAATATATTCTCTGCTGAAAACTAAGCAAATATGTCAGCCATGACTCAGTGGGTCGCACTCTCGCCTCTGAGTCAGAAGGTCGTGGGTTCAAGTCCCACTCCAGGGACTTGAGCGCAGAATCTGAGCCGACACTCCCAGCGCAATACTGAGGGAGTGCTGCACCGTCGAAGGCGCCGTCTTTCGGAAGAGACGTTAAACCGAGGCCCCGTCTGCCCTCTCAGATGGACGTGAAAGATCCCATGGAATTATTTCGAAGAAGAGCAGGTGAGTTCTCCCTCCCCCGGTGTCCTGGGCCGATATTTATCCTTCAACCAACATCGCTAAAATAGGTTACCTGGTCATTATCAAATTTCTGTTTGCGGGACCTGCCATGCGCAAATTGGCTTCTGCGTTTCCTACATTCCAGCAGTGCAGGAACAGAGACCCGGGAGTTTACATACGCAAATCTTTGAAAGAGGCAGGCTATTAAAAATGCTGCGGGATCCTTGGCTTTATAAATAGAGGCATAGAGTGCAAAAGCAAGGGAGCTGTGCTAAACCTTTATAAATCACTGGTTAGGCCCCAGCTGGAGTATTGTGTCCAATTCTGAGCACCACACTTCAGGAAGGATGTCAAGGCCTTGGAGAAGGTGCAGAGGAGATTTACCAGGAATATGGGGCTGACTGTTATACTGCCCTGGTTGTATTTTACCTGTGAGAGTTTGGTACACTGTGTAATGCTGCAATACTCTCAATTTAATGAGCACTGAAGACAAAATGAAGATTAAATAAATTTCACTTTAATTAAATATTCCCCTGCCCCCAGTTTGTTGTTTCTCTTGGTAGTTTGTTAAGGTTGTTCAGTGTACACAGCAATACTCTGGCTGCGGTCGACAGCAGATGTCTGTTGGTTTTAGATTGGGACTAGCTGTCTATCAGACAGCTGCTGATGCCCAGACCTGGATAAACAACCCTTCCCAGTGCAAACAACAGCTGGTTAATCAAAGCAGCTTCCCCTTCCCCAAGTTTCACTCCTTAAATCTCAACGCTGCTTCAAGTTTGATTAATATTTCCCTCTGTCAGCAACCTGCCGTTTGTTCAATCCTCTTTATTTAAATAAATGTTTTACGGGCCCGCCAGATTAACCCTGTGAGGGATGAGTCTTTCTGTGACTCAGTGCGACAGCAGGGAGTGAAGTAACTGCAGAGACTGGAGTTAATTATCAAACAAAGAACCTGGAACTTGCCAGTGTTAAAATGACCCTCTGCGTTTAGAATTCCGGCCATATCATTCCGAGTGTCAGATATAATTACACACACTGTGATTCTAATATCAAATTAGTACAATTGATCTGTGAAGACTGACAAAGCTCTCCGGTTTGTACTATTGGTGCTACATTTTTTTTTTATTCGTTCATGGGATGTGGGCGTCGCTGGTAAGGCCAGCATTTATTGCCCATCCCTAATTGCCCTTGAGAAGGTGGTGGTGAGCCGCCTTCTTGAACCGCTGCAGTCCGTGTGGTGACGGTTCTCCCACAGTGCTGTTAGGAAGGGAGTTCCAGGATTTTGACCCAGCGACGATGAAGGAACGGCGATATATTTCCAAGTCGGGATGGTGTGTGACTTGGAGGGGAACGTGCAGGTGGTGTTGTTCCCATGCACCTGCTGCCCTTGTCCTTCTAGGTGGTAGAGGTTGCAGGTTTGGGAGGTGCTGTCGAAGAAGCCTTGGCGAGTTGCTGCAGTGCATCCTGTGGATGGTACACACTGCAGCCAGGGTGCGCCGGTGGTGAAGGGTGTGAATGTTTAAGGTGGTGGATGGGGTGCCAATCAAGCGGGCTGCTTTGTCCTGGATGGTGTTGAGCTTCTTGAGTGTTGTTGGAGCTGCACTCATCCAGGCAAGTGGAGATTATTCCATCACACTCCTGACTTGTGCCTTGTAAATGATGGAAAGGTTTTGGGGAGTCAGGAGGTGAGTCACTCGCCGCAGAATACCCAGCCTCTGACCTGCTCTCGTAGCCACAGTATTCATATGGCTGGTCCAGTTAAGTTTCTGGTCAATGGTGACCCCCAGGATGTTGATGGTGGGGGATTCGGCGATGGTAATGCTGTTGAATGTCAAGGTGAGATCAGGGGTTGAGGTGGGCTTGCTGGAGAAAGCAAATGGCTTGCAGTTGTACACATCTCTCAGCAGGTGAATCACATACAGTGAAATACCTTAAAGTACAGTAACCGTTACAAATCGAAAGGGGCACCTGTTGTATAGCAACACCCCTCAAACCGCAAACTCTTTGGCTTAAAAAGTGCAAATAAAACACTGGGATTAATTTCTAGACGAGTAGAATTGAAAAGTAGGGAAGTTATGTTAAACTTGTATAGAACTTTGGTTAGACCACACTTGGAGCACTGTGCACAGTTCTGTTCTCCATATTACAAAAAGGATATAGAGGCACTGGAGAACGTCAAAAAAGATTTACAAGATTGATACCAGAACTGAGAGGTTATAACTATCAGGAAAGACTGAACAGGCTGGGGCTCCTTTCCCTAGAAAAGTGAAGGCTGAGGGGTGACCTGATAGAGGTCTTTAAAATTATGAAGGGTTTGATAGGGTAGATGTAGAGAAGATGTTTCCACTTATGGGGGGAGTCCAAATCTAGCGGCCTTAAATATAAGATAGTCACTAATAAATCCAATAGGGAATTCAGGAGAAACTTCTTTACCCAGAGATTGGTGAGAATGTGGAACTCGCTCCCACAAGGAGTGCTTGAGGTGAATAGCATGGATGCATTTAAGGGGAAGCTGGATAAACACACGAAGGAGAAAGGAATAGAAGGATATGCTGATAGGGTGAGATGAAGTAGGGAGGGAGGAGGCTCGTGTGGAGCATAAACACTGGCATGGACCAGTTGGACCCAATGGCCTGTTTCTGTGCTGTAAAATTCTATGTAAATTATCAGAAAAGGGAAAGTAGAAAACAGCAAGATATGATTTTTATTTTGCTGAAGTTCAGGCAGATATTTACTGATAGGTTCGGAATCAGCCGCACGACCTGGCTCGACATGAATGCTCTCTGTACGGTTAACGATTGCTCATTCTCAGTAAAATTCTGACTGCATCTGTTTTCTGTGCATTTTATTTCACAGACTGTTGATCAGACACGAAGTTCCCCTGACTGCACACGGCAGGTCTCAGCGCGAGCAAGATATGTCCACTGTCCATCTGTGGCTTCATTCAAACTCAGGCCTCTGCAGTGAGTAGAGTTGCCAACCCTCCAGGATTGGCCTGGAGTCTCCAGGAATTGAAGATTAATCTCCAGGACACTGTTGCAAGCAAAACACGGGAGAAAAATCATTGGGGCGTTAAAAAAAAATTGTGTGTTTTAAAAATTTTTTTTTGAATACTTCTGTTTTTTAGTTATAAAAATATTGGAGATGTGAAAAAAGGCTGTTTGACTGACAGTCAAGAATCATCCAATTGGGTAACGAAGAGTCTTTTCACTTTCCAATTGGCCGTGGGAAAGGCGGAGCATTGCGAGGATGGACGTGTCAGGCGACCAATGGGCGGAGCGTGGGGGAGGGGCAGTTGGCGGCAGGCGGTCATGTGATGAAACCTCCAGGAATACGTTCAAGCAGAGTTGGTAACCCCAGTAGTGAGCGCGGTCACGGGATTATAGGATAGGCCACGTTCGGATTGAGCTCTAACACTTAGCTTCCTGTTTATATTCACTGGCCGCCGTTCAACTCAGTGGTCTGAGATCACAAATTTGAACAATTAGACAACAAATGTTCTTTATTTTGAAGTTTGCAATACCTCTGCTGCGCAGGACGGGTGTGGTGACATGGGGCAGTAGTGAGAGGGAGCAATGGTCTGAGGTACAAGGGACAGTAGTGAGACGGAGCAGTGGTGTGAGGTACAAGGGACAGTAGTGAGACAGAGCAGTGGTGTGAGGTAAATGTGGCAATAGTGTAAGAGAGAGATCAGTGGTGTGAGGTACACGGGGTAGTAGTGAGAGAGAGCAGTGGTGTAAGGTACATGGGACAGTAGTGACACAGAGCAGTGGTGTGAGGTACACCAGACAGTAGTGAGACGGGACAGTAGTGAGATGGAGCAATGGTGTGAGGTACACCAGACAGTAGTGAGACGGAACAGTGGTGTGAGGTATACGGGACAGTAGTGAGATGGAGCAGTGGTGTGAGGTATACCAGACAGTAGTGAGACGGAGCAGTGGTGTGAGGTATACTGGACAGTAATGAGACGGAGCAGTGGTGTGAGGTACAGGGGGCAGTAGTGAGACGGAGCAGTGGTGTGAGGTGCACGGGGTAGTAGTGAGATGGAGCAGTGGTGTGAGGTACAGGGGGCAGTAGTGAGACGGAGCAGTGGTGTGAGGTGCACGGGGCAGTAGTGAGACGGAGCAGTGGTGTGAGGTGCACGGGATAGTAGTGAGATGGAGCAGTGGTGTGAGGTACAGGGGGCAGTAGTGAGATGGAGCAATGGTGTGAGATGCACGGGGCAGTAGTGAGACGGAGCAGTGATGTGAGGTGCACGGGGCAGTAGTGAGACGGAGCAGCGGTGTGAGGTACAGGGGGCAGTAGTGAGACGGAGCAGTGGTGTGAGGTATACGGGACAGTAGTGAGATGGAGCAGTGGTGTGAGGTACAGGGGGCAATAGTGAGACGGAGCAGTGGTGTGAGGTATATGGGACAGTAGTGAGACGGAGCAGCAGTGTGAGGTACAGGGGGCAGTAGTGAGACAGAGCAGTGGTGTGAGGTACAGGGGGCAGTAGTGAGACGGAGCAGTGGTGTGAGGTACAGGGGGCAGTAGTGAGACGGAGCAGTGGTGTGAGGTACAGGGGGCAGTAGTGAGATGGAGCAGTGGTGTGAGGTATATGGGACAGTAGTGAGACGGAGCAGCAGTGTGAGGTACAGGGGGCAGTAGTGAGACAGAGCAGTGGTGTGAGGTACAGGGGGCAGTAGTGAGACGGAGCAGTGGTGTGAGGTACAGGGGGCAGTAGTGAGACGGAGCAGTGGTGTGAGGTACAGGGGACAGTAGTGAGACGGAGCAGTGGTGTGAGGTACAGGGGGCAGTAGTGAGACGGAGCAGTGGTGTGAGGTACAGGGGGCAGTAGTGAGACGGAGCAGTGGTGTGAGGTACAGGGGACAGTAGTGAGACGGAGCAGTGGTGTGAGGTACAGGGGACAGTAGTGAGACGGAGCAGTGGTGTGAGGTACAGGGGGCAGTAGTGAGACGGAGCAGTGGTGTGAGGTACAGGGGGCAGTAGTGAGACGGAGCAGTGGTGTGAGGTACAGGGGACAGTAGTGAGACGGAGCAGTGGTGTGAGGTACAGGGGGCAGTAGTGAGACGGAGCAGTGGTGTGAGGTACAGGGGGCAGTAGTGAGACGGAGCAGTGGTGTGAGGTACAGGGGGCAGTAGTGAGACGGAGCAGTGGTGTGAGGTACAGGGGGCAGTAGTGAGACGGAGCAGTGGTGTGAGGTACAGGGGGCAGTAGTGAGATGGAGCAGTGGTGTGAGGTACAGTGTGGCTAGCGGCAATGTGGGACAGCACAGCAAACACTCCACAAAGCTGAACTCAACACATCAGACAATTATTCACAGACATTTCTAGTGATACTAATCCTTTGGACCAATGGTCATCTCTGATCTGTGATAATTGATCTCTGGGGTCTATTTTCAGCACTGATCTTTGGGTCTACAATTAGCATTGATCGCTGAGATTTATGATCAATTTTATTACTAGAATCTACAACCAGGATTGAGCTCTTGGTTTATATTCAGTATCACTCAGATCTATGATCGGTATCGATCTATAGGATTGATTATTGTATTGATCGCTCTGATCTTTTAAAGACGTGAATTGAAATTTACAGAGCACCGTCTCATTTGTTCATAACTGTACGATGCAATTACCTAAACTGCACAACACATCACTGCATCACTTGTACGTGGTGTAATTGTGATAAAAATTACATCTGTCTCTCCATCCATAAACAATGTTTATGAAACACTTTTATGTGGAGATGACAGGATACCTAAAAGTTGTAGCAAAGCAGAACAATTTCAACAAATAAATCCTCATAAAAGTGCTGCACTCACTATCTTACGGTGCGTGCCACTAGCACGTGATACTTGTGACAAAATAACTATTTTTTGGTCTTGTATAACTCGAATAACTTAACAGGGTTTAAAATAAAGGCTGTGCTTTTGTTAGGTACAAAATGGGAGACTGCAAGAAAGGGCAGATTCCTTTTGACTGGAAATCAGTCAATTTTCTGACTTTGCAACTTCACATGGGAACCTTACCTGAATTTCGGAAATTTGAGCCACTCACTGCAGTTTTCCAACTATTTATTTAAATGGTCAGAAAATCATGCACAGAGCATGTGTTGTAGTTATATACGCTTCCAGCGGGTGAGGTTAGCAACATAGCAACAGCAGTGAGGCCATTCAGCCCCTCGAGCCTGTTCCGCCATTCAATTAGATCATGGCTGATCTGTATCTTGACTCAATTTACCCGCCTTGGTTCCATAACCCTTAATACCCTCGCCTAACAAAAATCTATCAAAATCAGTTTTGAAATTTTCAATTGACCCCCAGCCTCAACAGCTTTTTGGAGGAGAGAGTTCCTGATTTCCACTCCCCTTTGTGTGAAGAAGTGCTTCCTGACATCACCCCTGAATGGCCTAGCTCTAATTTTAAGGTTATGCCCCCTTGTTCTAGACTCCCCCACCACAGGAAATAGTTTCTCTGTATTTACCCTATTATATCCTTTAATCATCTTAAACATCTCAATTAGATCACCCCTTAATCTTCTGTACTCAAGGGAATGCAAGCCTAGTCCATGCAACCTGTCCTCATAATTTAACTCATTTAGCCCCAGTAAAGGTTGCGAATGCAAAGCTGGAACATTATCCCCTAGTGCTTTTATCTAGCTGGGAGTTGAACTGTGTACTATAAGGTTTAGAGGCGATGTTGGGTGTTTCAGTCTCGGATGATGCGTGTTTAAAGTCTCGTTAGCATTCTATGTAATTGTCTCCATGGTATTGTGTTTGTGATTGTTCCTTTAATCACGTCTGATTGATATCACCAATTTCAAAGAAAGAGGGTTTAAGAGATGAGTTTTTCATGGATTGTAGATCTGGTGAGGATGCACCAAGTTCTGGTATTCCAGATGTAATACCTCTTCTTAAAAGATACACTTTGGGACTAAGTCCTGTTTACCAAAGATTGAGTCAGCTCATCTGAAGAAGCTGTTCTATTCCAGGAGACTGTAATGACTGCTGGAGGCAGAATCCTGAGATGCTAATCCTATACGGACTGTTCTGTGAATATTGTGCCTATGGTTTTTTTTAAACTTTCGTGATTATATTTTTAACTTGTCTGAACAGTGTGTCTTCTATTGTCCAAACAGAGACGTAATGAGAACCACACGTATTTTCCATAAACAATGTGCACAGATAAAAGAAAGAACTTGCATTTAAATAGCACCTTTCACGACCTCAGTACGTCCCAAAACGCTTTAATGAAGTACTTTTGAAGTGCAGTCACTGTTGTAATATAGGAAACGTGTCAGCCAATTTGCGCACAGCAAGGTCCCACAAACAGCAATGAAATAAATGACCAGACCATCTGTTTTAGTGATGTTGGTTGAGGAATGAATAGTGGCCAAGACACCGGGGAGAACTCCGCTGCTCTTCTTCGAAATAGTGCCATGGGATCTTTTACGTCCACCTGAGGGGGCAGACGGGGCCTCGGATTAACATCTCATTCAAAAGACAGCACCTCCGACAGAGCAGCACTCCCTCAAATCAAGATTAATTGTCACACTGGGGTTATACTGACTCAGTGCAGCAGAGAACAATGGTACAGCTGTCTGTCCTCCATTCTCCAGTGTTGGAGAAAGCTTGAGCTATAGGAATATGGTCCATAGCCCTCTTCTGATCCTAAAGGCTCTGCATCCAGTCTCCCTATCCACACCTTCAACAGGCTTAGCTCAGAATGATGACGGGGTGGGGGAGAAGGAGGAAACGGCACTGTTGGACATTGAGGAATATGTGTGGGGGTAGGAATTAGTTACAGAGGAATATAGGAGCAGGAGTAGGCCATTAAACCCCTCGAGCCTGTTCCGCCATTCAATTAGATCATGGCTGATTTGTATCTTGACTCCAACTACCCGCCTTGGTTCTGTAACCCTTCATTACCAGATACTAGCAGATTTCTGTCCTCCGTGTCCTGTGTTTTTGGTGTATTCTTGTTGACTGTTGATTGCACTGTTTTCTCTGCATGTTTATATTGTGTTCAACCTGCATTAGTGCTGCTCTTTTACGTGTAATAACAGGGAGAGCCTGCCGTCATTAATCTCAGCCTCCACAAGAAGCTGTGCAATTTCACTTTACTCCCACTGGCCATGAGCAATAAACTCACGGTTCAGTAACTTTATCTTGACTGGGTTTTACTGAACTCAATAAATCATCTGCTCTCACAGAAATCCTTCCTATTTGCACCAGGCAAAGATGTCCCACTGTACTATGCCTCATGAACACACAGAAAGCCCAGTTAATGAAACTGAACAATTTGTGTTCAGAACTGCAAAGCCTTTATACCATAGACACCTGGTTTGTTTATCCCCATTAATTCACTTTCCTTTCTCACCACCTCTCGTTTATGTCACCCTGTCTTGCCCTTTATACTCCAATAGTTGTTGTAAAACATAAATTTCCATTTCAGACTATTGCCCCACTTAGGTTACGCCAGTAATTATCACTAATCTCTATGATTACATGGCAGAGGTGCAAACATGTTGGGAATAGGGTATGGTAGCATAGTGATTATGTTACTGGTCTATTAATCCAGAGGCTCGTGTTCAAATCCCACTATGGCAGTTTGAGAATTTCAATTCACTTTGTTTTTTAAAAATCTGGAAATGAAAAGCTGTCATCAGTAAAAGTGACCATGAAGCTGTCGGATTGTCGTAAAAAACCCAACTGATTCACTGTCTTTTCGGGAAGGAAATCTGCCGTCCTTACCCGGTCTGTGCCTATATGAGTCCAGTCCTGCAGCAACGTGGTTGATCCTTAACTGCCCTCTGAAGTGGTCTAGCGAGCCCCTCAGTTATATTAGGGATGAGCAATAAATGCCAGATTTGCCAGTGACGCCCACATCCCGAGAATGAATGAATAATTAAAAAAAATGTATCGGTTGGAAGGAGATATTGGGTCATTTCAGGTTGGGGAAAAGGGATCATAAGTCAAACTTTCCTCATCCCCAACCTCCCAGCGGTTGCATCTGTGTTGCATGAGATCTATAACCTGTTCACACTTCCCATGTTCCTGCTTCCTGGAGTATTATTAGGGTTGGCTCTACTGGAATTAATAGAATGGGGTCAGATTAATAGGATGGGACCACTGGGAATGGCCAGATCAGATTGGATTAAGGAGCCAGGACCATCTCGACCCAGGTTAATGGGACTGGGATGGCTCAACGGTACTAACAGGCCAACTGAACAGGGACAGTGGGACAGGGCTGCATCTAATGGGATTAATGGGCAGGGACCGCTCAGTGGGATTAATGGAATGGGGCGGTTTTATTAGGATTAATGATAAAATGGCTGGCCGGGTACAGTAGTGTAATGATTTATGGCATTGCAATAGCAACACAGAGTTCAAATCCCACCTTGGCAAATTGTGAAATGGAATTCAAACTAATCTGGTAATTTGTGGGCGGGCACCAGAAAAAATGACAAAGCTGATTGTCTGGATTGTTGTAAGAATCTAACTGGTTCACTAATGTCCTCAGGGAAAGGAATCTGCCATGCCTACCTGGTCTGGCCTATATCTCGCTCTAGCCTCACACTATGTGGTTGACTCTTAATGCCCTAGTGCAACAAGGAACGGGCAATAAATACTGCCTCGTCAGCATCACCCACATCCGACTAAAACAAGGACATATAAGGTAGCCAAACTTAGTGGGAGGATAGAAGATTGGGAATTCTTCAAAAGACAGCAAAAAGTAACTAAAGGATTGATTAAGAAAGGGAAGTTAGAATATGAAAAGAAATTAGCAAAAAATATAAAAACAGATAGCAAGAGTTTCTATAGTTATATAAAAAGAAAAAGGGTGGCTAAGGCAAACATAGGTCCCTTGGAGGATGAGACCGGGAAATTAATGGTGGGAAACATGGAGATGGCAAAAATGCTGAACAAATATTTTGTTTCAGTCTTTACAGTAGAGGACACTAAGAATATCCCAACACTGGACAAACAGGGGACTCTCGGGGGGGAGGAGCTAAATACGATTAAAATCACTCAGGAGATGGTACTCAGTAAAATAATGGGACTCAAGGCGGATAAATCCCCTGGACCTGATGGCTTCCATCCTAGGGTCTTGAGGGAAGTGGCAGTAGGGATTGTGGATGCTTTGGTGATAGTTTTCCAAAATTCCCTGGACTCAGGAGAGGTCCCGGCAGATTGGAAAACTGCTAATGTAACACCGTTATTTAAAAAGGGTAGTAGGCAGAAGGCTGGAAATTATAGGCCAGTTAGCTTAACATCTGTGGTGGGTAAAATTTTGGAGTCTATTATTAAGGAGACAGTAACGGAACATTTAGATAAGCATAATTTAATAGGACAAAGTCAGCATGGCTTTATGAAGGGGAAGTCATGTCTGACAAATTTGCTTGAGTTCTTCGAGGATATAACGTATAGGGTGGATAAAGGGGAACCAGTGGACATAGTGTATTTAGACTTCCAGAAGGCATTCGACAAGGTGCCACATAAAAGATTATTACTTAAGATAAAAAATCACGGGATTGGGGGTAATATTCTGGCATGGGTGGAGGATTGGTTATCGAACAGGAAGCAGAGAGTTGGGATAAATGGTTCATTTTCGGACTGGCAACCAGTAACCAGTGGTGTTCCACAGGGGTCGGTGCTGGGTCCCCAAATCTTTACAATCTATATTAACGATTTGGAGGAGGGGACCGAGTGCAACATATCAAAATTTGCAGATGATACAAAGATGGGAGGGAAAGTAGAGAGTGAGGAGGACATAAAAAACCTGCAAGGGGATATAGACAGGCTGGGTGAGTGGGCGGAGATTTGGCAGATGCAATATAATATTGGAAAATGTGAGGTTATGCACTTTGGCAGGAAAAATCAGAGAGCAAGTTATTTTCTTAATGGCGAGAGACTGGAAAGTACTGTAGTACAAAGGGATCTGGGGGTCCCAGTGCAAGAAAATCAAAAAGTTGGTATGCAGGTGCAGCAGGTGATCAAGAAAGCCAACGGAATGTTGGCTTTTATTGCTAGGGGGATAGAATATAAAAACAAGGAGGTATTGCTGCAGTTATATAAGGTATTGGTGAGACCGCACCTGGAATACTGCATACAGTTTTGGTCTCCATACTTAAGAAAAGACATACTTGCTCTCGAGGCAGTACAAAGAAGGTTCACTCGGTTAATCCCGGGGATGAGGGGGCGGACATATGAGGAGAGGTTGAGTAGATTGGGACTCTACTCATTGGAGTTCAGAAGAATGAGAGGCGATCTTATTGAAACATATAAGATTGTGAAGGGTCTTGATCGGGTGGATGCAGTAAGGATGTTCCCAAAGATGGGTGAAACTAGAACTAGGGGGCATAATCTTAGAATAAGGGGCTGCTCTTTCAAAACTGAGATGAGGAGAAACTTCTTCACTCAGAGGGTGGTAGGTCTGTGGAATTTGCTGCCCCAGGAAGCTGTGGAAGCTACATCATTAGATAAATTTAAAACAGAAATAGACAGTTTCCTAGAAGTAAAGGGAATTAGGGGTTATGGGGAGCGGGCAGGAAATTGGACATGAAGCTGAGTTCGGATCGGTCAATGCCCTGTGGGTGGAGGAGAGGGCCCAGGGGCTATGTGGCCGGGTCCTGCTCCGACTTCTTGTGTTCTTTAGATTTGTGGTTGGGATCAGATCAGCCGTGATCTTATTGAATGGCGGAGCAGGCTCGAGGGGCCGATTGGCCTACTCCTGCTCCAATTTCTTATGTTCTTATGTTCTTATGTTCTTATCCCAAGAACAAATATGTAAAAAAGGATTAAAAGGGAAAGGGTTGGCTCTACTGCATGTCAGCCTTGGATCAGTGGTAACTGAGTTAGAAGGTTCAAGGCCCACTCCAGCAACTTGAGCACGTAATCGAGGTCGACACTCCAATGCAGTACTGAGGGAGTGCTGCACTGTCGGAGGTGCCTTCTTTCTGATGAGACGTTAAACTGAGGCCCCATCTGCCCTCTTAGGGGGATGTCAAAGATCCCACAGCACTATTCAAAGAAGAGCAGGGGAGTTTTCAGTGACCTGGCCAATATTTGTCCCTTAACCAACAACACTAAAAAAACTATATTGTCACTTATCTCATTGCTGTGGGTGGGAGTTTTGTGTGCGCAAATTTCCTTACATTCCAACAGTGACTACACTTCAAAAGTGCTTCATTTGCTGTAAAGCGTTTTGGGACGTCCTGAAGTTGTGAAAGACACTATATAAAAATGCAAGTCTTTCTTTCTTGTAATTAATTGGACAGGACCAACTCAACAGGATTAATAACTCCGTGGGCTGGTTTCACTAGGATTAATGGGACATGGCTATTTGAATGGCCTTAATGAGAAAAGATGGCTATGCCAAAATTATGGGCAGAAATCTTGTTTACTGGTATTATTGGGTGTAGGCTGACTCTACTGGGTTAATGGGACAGGAAATACATACAGAAAATGCTGGAAATACACAATGTTCAATGAACATCTGTAAAGAGAAAAGGAAAGTTATGATATTTCGAGTGCATACCCTTTCTTTCAAGTGTCTAGTGACGATATTGGGAATGAGATTTATATGATAAACATGGAGAATGACCGATTGCAAACTAACCTAAAACTTGGGAACACCATCACCTCCAGTCACACACTATTCGAGACTTGGACGTACATTGCCATTCCTTCACGATTGCTGAGCCAATATACTGGAATTCCCCACCAACACTATTGTGGGAGCACCATCAGCACCTGGACAGCAGTGCTTCAAATGAGCCATCACCATCGTCCCAGAGTGAAAAGGGATGGGCGATAAGAGCAGCCTTGCAAATGTCACTCACAACCTGAGACCAAATTAAAACGACTATTGGCAACATGGCAGACCTGCATCATCAGTGGTGGCCCTATTTATATGGCGCCTTTCATGACCTCAGAACATCCCAAAGCGCTTTACAGCCGATAAAGTACTTTTGAAGGGTGGTCACTGTTGTAGTGCAGGAAACACAACAGCCAATTGGCGCACAGCAAGATCCCACAAACAGTAAGGTGATGACGACCAGATCATGTTTTCGTGATGTTGGTTGAGGGATGAATATCGGCCCCAGGACACCGGGGAGAACTCCCCTGCTTGTCTTTGAATAGTGCGGTGGGATGTCTTACATCCCCGAGAGAGCAGACCCGGCCTCAGTTTAACATCTTGTCTGAACAAGGTTAAGGTTCACTGTTAGAAACGACCGCCATCACTGCTGTCACTGGAGGCGCCCATTACACGATACGGCGCTGCGTCTGCGGTCAGGAGCGGCACCAATCAAACCACAGGAATTTCAACCGCCACTGAGCGCCCGGAGCCCCCGGAAACCGCCAGGTAGGCCCGAGGCCCCAGGCCGACTGCAGTCGCCATAGTTACGGTCACCTGACCGGACCGTTACCCGGCAGCCCGCGCGGGCGGCGGGAGCGAGCGAGTCCGTGAGTTCAAATCTTAACGGAAAACGCACGCACGCGCGCGCGCGCGAGGGGGGGGGGCGATAGTCACCGGGGCTCGAGGCCCGGCGCTCACCGGCTCCCCGGGGGGGGCGATAGCCCGGCCCCGGAAGCATCGCATTGACTGGAACCGTCGGCTATGCCGGAGCGAGAAGGTGGCACCGGCCTACTGACTGGTTATTGAGGCGGTGGCGGGGTTTGCGGGAGGTATGGGCGGGGTTTGCGGCCGGTGGGGGCGGGGTTTGCGGGAGGTATGGGCGGGGTTTGCGGCCGGTGGGGGCGGGGTTTGCTGGAGGTATGGGCGGGGTTTGCGGCCGGTGGGGGCGGGGTTTGCTGGAGGTATGGGCGGGGTTTGCGGCCGGTGGGGGCGGGGTTTGCTGGAGGTATGGGCGGGGTTTGCGGCCGGTGGGGCGGGGTTTGCGGGAGGTATGGGCGGGGTTTGCGGCCGGTGGGGGCGGGGTTTGCTGGAGGTATGGGCGGGGTTTGCGGCCGGTGGGGCGGGGTTTGCGGGAGGTATGGGCGGGGTTTGCGGCCGGAGGGGGCGGGGTTTGCTGGAGGTATGGGCGGGGTTTGCGGGAGGTATGGGCGGGGTTTGCGGGAGGTATGGGCGGGGTTTGCGGCCGGTGGGGGCGGGATTTGCTGGAGGTATGGGCGGGGTTTGCGGTCGGTGGGGGCGGGGTTTGCGGGAGGTATGGGCGGGGTTTGCGGCCGGTGGGGCGGGGTTTGCGGGAGGTATGGGCGGGGTTTGCGGCCGGCGGGGGCGGGGTTTGCGGGAGGTATGGGCGGGGTTTGCGGTCGGTGGGGGCGGGGTTTGCGGGAGGTATGGGCGGGGTTTGCGGCCGGTGGGGCGGGGTTTGCGGGAGGTATGGGCGGGGTTTGCGGCCGGCGGGGGCGGGGTTTGCGGGAGGTATGGGCGGGGTTTGCGGCCGGCGGGAGTTCTGAAACACTGGGACGGAGTGAGTCGGGGTCGGTGCGATTGAGCTTTGATTGTAAGCCATTGATTAATGGAGCTGCAGAGCGGAGGTAGAGTGTGCGGGATGGGGTAGTAGGAGTTTTATTGGAATCCAGAGTAAAACAGCGACCCTGGAAGTATTGATAAAATAGAGTTGGAAAAGATGCTGACTGTTGGAGGATGGAAGTAAGAGATTTTTTTTCATCTTGTGTCCTTCCTGGAGCCTCACCAGATGAGAGTAGTATTCAAGTTTTGGGCACTTGGACTTAATATATTGTAAACAATTTTACAACACCAAGTTATAGTCCAGCAATTTTATTTTAAATTCACAAGCTTTCGGAGGCGACCTCCTTCCTCAGGTGAACGATGTGGAAACGATTTCCACATCGTTCCACATCAATGTGGGAACGATTTCCACATCGTTCACCTGAGGAAGGAGGTCGCCTCCGAAAGCTTGTGAATTTAAAATAAAATTGCTGGACTATAACTTGGTGTTGTAAAATTGTTTACAATTGTCAACCCCAGTCCATCACCGGCATCTCCACATCAGGACTTAATATAGAGAGAAGAGCTTTATTAATAGTTGCATTTATTTAGAACCAAAGAAGTTTACAATACAGAGGGCGGCGATTTGCCAATTGTGTCTGCTGGCTCTTTGCTTGAACTTATCCCACTGCCCTGCTCTCTCTCCCCATAGCTGTATTAGCTCCCTCAGCTTGAAATATTTACTCGAATATCCCTTAAAAGATGCAATGGCCTCTGCCTCAACCACTCCCTGCGACAAAGCATTCTGTGCTTTAATAACCATCTGTGTAAATGTTTCCCTTAATCTCTCCTGAAGCAATCATTCAGTACCAGCGACACCACGCAAACATAAGAGAGTTAAAATGCTGTGTTTATTTCCTTCAAATATTCACTAGGGAAGATAGGAGCAACATGGCCTTCCTAAATAGCAATAATTCAAGTCGATGTAACAACTTGACATAAATGAAGTTGAAGTCCTAACTGGCTTAAAAGCAGTGGCACTTGCTAGATAAGACATATTTGGGTTCGGGTGAGTATTGAATGGAGTGTCACGGGGATCAGTTTTGGGATCCTTACTGTCTGTTTATATTAATGACTGATTCAGAAGTTCAGTGCAAACTGATCAAATTTGCACATACCAGATTAGGAGGGAGAGTTGAATCTGAGGAGGCCGTTTGGGAACTACAAATTAAGTGGGTAAAACATGGAAGTGGACAGGCGAAATTTAATATAGACTAGGGTAAAGTGCTGTGCTTTGGAAGAAAAATAGGTGACAGGTACTTCATGAATGATCTTGAAATGGGAACGGATGAAGTTGAAAGAGCTCTAGGGGTTTTAGTACACTTGATTTATGTCCAATCACTGCGGAGCAGCAGTCAACAAATCGGGTCGAAGATTGAACTATATAACGAAAACAATAGGGGGGTAAGATGGAGGGAGTTGTATTCGAGCAGAGCAGCACACAACACCACCTCTCTCGTTTGGTCACGTGGACATCAGTCACATCGTTAAAGCAAACCAAGGCACTCTGTCCTAATGAGTGACGCACGGCAAAAATGTGTGTGGGGTAGTGTTCACCTTCACTGCCTGGGCGATACTATCGCCTGAAATCAATGGCGTGTTCAGCAACGGACGTGTGATCCGCTCCGCCAGATTACCATCCAGCCGGTGAAGATCAAAGGTTACCTCGGTGGTGTAATGGTGCCTAAATATTCAAAACACAGTTACAATTAAACTATGGACTGTCACACTGCTGATGATTCAGTTATTTTTTTAAAAAAGTACAACACTGACCCATTGAACCAAAAGCACTTGGTCCTTGCTGCGTTAGCTGATGTTGGCCAGGACTTCAGTGAAACCGGGGATGGTTAATGGGCGAATCTGGGTAATTGGCCAAGAGATAGATCAGGCTGTTGATTGGCTAGTGTGCAGTACTGCTTTCTTGGCATAGGTACCAATCCCCAGACATTAGGAGAGGTGACCGAAAGCTTCGTCAAAGAGGCAGGTTTTAAGGAGCATCTTAAAAGAGGGGATAGAGAGGCAAAGAGGTTTAGGGAGGGAATTCCAGAGCTTCGGGCTGAGGCAGCTGAAAGCACGGCCGCCAATGGTGGGGCAAAGGAAGTCGGGGATGTGCAACAGGCCAGAATTGCAGGAGCACAGAGATCTTGGAGAGTTTTCGGGCTGGATGAGGTTACAGAGATAGGGAGGGGACAAGGCTATGGAGGGATTTGAAAACCAGGATGAGAACTTTAAATTCCAGGAGTCAATGTAGGTCAGCGAGCACAGGGGTGGTGGGCGAACGGATCTTGGTGTGATCAGCTTGGAGCCCGCTCCCATGAATATATGTTGAACTCATGAATATTTGTACATTATTACATTGACATTGTCCACAATGGATTCAGTGTCCATGTATTGTGCAAAAACAAACTTTCTTTTCACACAGGTTCACACACACTCAAGGGAGGGACTGATCTTTGGCTGTGTGTGTGAACAATCTATGATTAGCAGTAAGGGCCGTTGTCCATCTAAACTCTTTTTTTGCGATTTGTTATGGCAGTGATTCCTTCCTAAGCTGCGTTTAATCTGTTTCCTCCAGGATTTCCTGTCATATTGAACTTGCAAACATTACTGCCAGCTGTTTGCTCTGCTGTGTGCTAAAGATTAATGGTGATATACATGTTGTCAGCATGTATTGAGTGATGACCAGTATGGTTCCTTGTGCAGGATCTTTCAAACCCTCCGATCTTTTTGTGTGGCAACGCTGGGTAATTTTGTACCTTGAATATAAGTGATGAACTGACTCCCGTTAATAGTGAAACTAAAATTAATTTCAATTATTTTTATCTTTTACTGTTAGGGACCAAGGACAGAGCAAAATGCTACCACAGGCTGGAGTGTTCCGTTTTTTGTGGGAGATTTGCTCGGGTGAAGTTGAGGAAGGAAGTGCATTGAGAACGTTCGGCAGGTACGCACAGATAGGTGCATGATTGGCATGGGGTCTATAAAGGGGAAGCAGGGCAGGGGTGACTTTTACGTTACTGTTGCCAGGGTCAACCGCTTGAGACCGTTGTATTCTCTACTCGTGATGTCAGGGAGTACACTCTCTTTCTGTTACCTGCCTGTTGTTTTTGAGTTGCTGTTTCTCTCTCTTCTGCCCTTTTGGATTGGAGATGATGGGGAAGGAAACTACCACAGATAACTTTCTTGTGGTGAGTGGAAGATGCTGGAAGGGGAAAGAGATTTGGATTGGAGCACAGATGGAGGAAGGGATTCAGTCCACATTTTCCATTGCTATGGCGTAACTTCGAGGTGAGCTTGGTACCTCCCAATAAATAGAAATCAGTCAGGCACCGATGTTTTGATGCAATAGAAGTAGAATCCCTGACTAGAAGGAGCAACAATTACTGAAAAGATCCACACTTCCAATTGACCTGAAGGAGGCAGTACTGGGCTAACCCATTCCCCTTTAAGGATAAGGCAGTAAGTAATGAGCAGCTATCCCTTTGTACTTGTCCAGTGAGCACCCTGGGAATTTCTGTACACAAAGGGGTTGGCACTGGGATGTTTTGTTAATAGTCCAGCATTCTCTTTCTGCCTCTCTCTTTCTTTCTCTTCTATTTGTATTTCTATCTCCCTCCCCCTTTTGAGTTGTCTTCAACTTCTTTCTCTGTCTTTAATTTTGTCAGTGGCGGATGTGGGTCACTGGTCAGGGTAGAGATCTGATCTAGGTTTGCATTTTCTGTCGGCGGGTGCTGGTGGGCGGAGGGATGCGGCCAGCACTGCAAGCTGGTGGGCGGAGGGATACGGCCAGCACTGCAAGCTGGTGGACAGCTGCTACCTTTGGTACCACTGGTAGGTAGGGTATGGATCTGATTGTGTGGGGCATCCGGTGTGGGAGATAGATGAAGCCAGGACTGCAGTACGGCACATGGAGCAGGCCACTATCATCTTACTGTGTTCATTCTCTGTCGAGGGGGACAACAGTGGTGGATTTGACAAGCTCTAGTTGACCATTTTGTGTCCCGTTTGAACTGGACTATTAACAAAACATCCCAGTGCCAACCCCTTTGTGTACAGAAATTCCCAGGGTGCTCACTGGACAAGTACAAAGGGATAGCTGCTCATTACTTACTGCCTTATCCTTAAAGGGGAATGGGTTAGCCCAGTACTGCCTCCTTCAGGTCAATTGGAAGTGTGGATCTTTTCAGTAATTGTTGCTCCTTCTAGTCAGGGATTCTACTTCTATTGCATCAAAACATCGGTGCCTGACTGATTTCTATTTATTGGGAGGTACCAAGCTCACCTCGAAGTTTGGAAAGGTCACAGGTATAAATACAAACCATTTGGCCCATCTCACTCATCCTTCCATAGGAACCGATAACCCCCCCACCCCCCTTCCACTCTCCTAATCACAATATCTAACTAAATGACTCCCAAGTTTTTACCTCCACTGTCCTACCCAGAGACCATTCCATTAATCACTCGCGAAAAAGTGCTTCCTGACATCAGTCCTGAAATGTTATTAGATTGTTTCTGCCTCCTGGTCCTGCAGTCATGGTTTAATCTGAAATAAATTTTGGGATTAACTTCTTGTGTTCCATTTAGTAGCTTGTGTATATCTATATAATAACTTAAGGGGAGGCTCGATGCATACCTGAGGGAGAAGGGAATAGAGGGATATGGGGGCAAGGTGGGAAGAGATATTTAGTGTAGGAGGAGGCTCGTGTAGAGTATAAACACCAGCATTGACCAGTTGGACCGAATGGCCTGTTTCTGTGCTGTACATTCCATGTATTTCTATGTAAAATTTTTGTGTTGTAAATTCTCCGTTTCGGTATTTCTTTCTCTAACCAGTTCATCGTAGCTAAGTTGCCCATTAGTCCCTCGGGAAATACAGCATTTCACAGTGCAGGAAAGATAAGCTGATAAGAGGACCTGCTTTTTCCACGATAAACTGCTTTGCTGGTCAAATGTCAAACTTGGGCAGGAAGAAAATCTCCCAAAACTAGTAAATTCCTCAAACCGATCACAAAATAATAGACTAGCATTTCAGACCTGCCCCCTCTAGAATATCACACTGCTGTTCTGGATGCCACCTTCTCTGTTTAAATGTTTTCTTTTATAGGTTAACTAATTATGATGCCAGGATCTCTGAGGCAATTCTCTTTGTTCATCACAACTCAATTGGTTATCAGCTTCGGGTTTGTACTTCTCTGGTGGAACCATTCGAAGCTCGCATTGGATCAGAGTATATAGTACTCGGAGAGATGGAAACCACAGCAGGTAAAGTGGGGGCAGGATTTGGGGACAGAATGGATGATGATGTGCGTCCCAGCTCCATGCCTGTCTCTCGCACAAATCCCTGTTTGAATCCCTCCAATCTGGTTTCCGCACCTGCCACAGCATCGAAACGGCCCTAACCAATGCCAACGATAGCCAGCTGTACCTCTCCACCATCTCTCTCAACTTCTTCACGCCCTGTGTGCTCGCTGACTGCTTATCCAATATCCAGCTTGGATGAGTCTTAACTTTCTCCAGCTAAATATTTGGGAAGACTCATGACATCACCTTCAGTTCCCACTACAAACTATGCTGTATTGTCCTCAATCCCTGTTCTCAACTGATATCAATCCAAATAATACCTCAGACGAGACATTTTATCTTGAATAAAAGTGTTGGAGATGGTGGCAGAGGGAGAGAGCATGCCCTGGCTTGAGGAAGATATCAAGGCAGTGGAAAGGATGCAGAAAAGATTCACTTAAGGTGGAACCAGGGATGAATGGATTTAGTTACGAGGAAAGTAGAGAAATGAGCACTCTTTTCACTGAAACAGAGAAGGTTAAAAGGAGATGTGATGCAGGTATGCACAATTATGAAGGATTTTGATGAGATAAATAGGGGAAAAACACTATTTCCACAAGTTGTTGAGTTGACAACTGGAGGATGTAAATTTAAGATCACCAAAAGAATCAAGGGAGAAGTTGGGAGAAATTTCTTTTATGAGGATTGTTAGGACAGTGGTGGAAATGGAATCCATATTCGCTTTTAAAGGGGAAGTAAAAAAGCAAAAGTTTGAAAAAGTATGAGAGCCGGCACAGGCACAGTGGGCCGAATGACCTCGTGCTGTAAAATTCTATGATTCTAAGTTATGTTTCAGCCAAAAAGATAGAGGAAAGAAGCTGTACTGTAGGCTCAGGACCCCAGAGGTCAGTGCGTGATCTGCTTTCGCAGTGCCTCTATACAGACTTCTGTACCAATCAGAATCCCAGACAGCAGCGCTGGAGTATGATCACTTTTTTACAGGTTTTAAGATTCCAATGCTAGACCAATCCCTATCCAATCAATTGGAGCACCCCGTTGAGCTAGAAAGAGCACCAGGGGTTGTGGGAGAGGCAAGTAACTGGGTTTGTGTGGGTCAGTGGTAGAATTGGACAAAGAATTCCTGCCAGGTTGAGCTGCTATTTCTGAAAGCTTTGGAACAGATGGATCAGAATTCCAACCCCTGACACTCAGTCAGACTTTTATTTCAGTGTTGGCAAAGAAAGTGAGGGGGCCTACCCACTGCAAGAGTTACAAGTCCAGCTCGCATTAAATATTGGCTGCAAGGTACTTACACAATATAGTTAGTTGGTAGTTTCACTTATTATACATGGTGATTAGGTAGTATTTATAAAAGGCTATTACTCCTCACACATCAAAGAAACTCACATTTTCAGACTTCTTGTATCATACCATGGCCCTCTCACTGGCTGCTGAGCTGTTTGATAGAAATTCCTACATAACAAGAGTGACTACACTTCAAAAAATACTCCATTGGTTGTAAAGCACTTTGGGACGTCCTGAGGTCGTGAAAGGCACTGTATAAAGGCAAAACTTAAAAAAAATTTAGCTTTGGCCTCATTTGATCAGATGTATGTTGTTCCTCCAACTTCAGTCACATGAACTGATGTCATTTCCTTCATTGGAGTTGGATAGGGCACACGGCAAGAATATCCAGTCCCTTCATTACAATTGTGGTGACCCCAGCAATCCCCATAAGCTTATGATTTAAGGGGTGAAGATTTGCTTATAAGCATTTGACCGTTGTCCCTCCTACTTCTGATGAGAATTCAGGATTATGGATAGATTTCTGGATACAGAATTAACAAGGAAAAGCCAGAGACCCTTCCATTAAAGGGCTGGTGCTTGCACAAATAAAGTTGTGGAATATTTTTGGTCGACTTGGGCATAATCATTGTTCTAAACCCATATTGATTATTAGAGATTAACATGACCAAATTATTGGCTGATATTAGAAAGTTCTCTTATGGGCTCAGTAAATTGAGGGAAGTTGTGGTGTGATGGGTTGGAGCAAAGCACATGTAATTTATTTTTCCCTTTCTATTTTCACAATTTCTTTCTTGTTTCTGTTTGGGTTAATTAGACGTAGGAGTGTAATAGGGGCCCACTGGAATATTTGTACCTTGTTCTTAGATATTTTGCAATATTGGGCTGAATGTCGACTTGTGTTCCTATTGTTGATTGTACAGTAAATTTAAAATGTTATTCAGTCCCTGGATAGGTGCCCTGGCTATATTTCCACTTGGTGTCCCAGGGGCATTGAGGCCATAGTACCCTGACTGATTGATCCAACTTAACACAGGACTTCAAAATATCATTTACTTCGCCCATTCTGTCTGCTGTGCACATGCTGCACTTGTCAGATTGGCTAGATATTAATTCAATGGCACTGTGCTGCATTTTCAGGCAACGTTCCTGTGATCCAGGCTCGACTGCTGATGGACGCGGATGGAATGAACTTTCCATTACTGGAGCACGCGGTACAGGAACAGAGAAAGTACTTCCAACAAAGAGATGGAAGGAGCGAACTTGAAACTGAGGTTGTGAACAAAAGGGATGTCTGAACATGTAACTCAAATTGTCCATTGGACTCGCAGCTACTGGCAGTGACTCTCAGGCCCAGACGTGGCAGCTGTTTGTATTTACTGTGAAGACTGATCTGTCTGAACCTGCTCTGTTCTGGGCTGATGCTTAAAATCCAGTCTGTTTCCTGCACATCATCGCCTACCTCACCACTGGATGCTCCTTAACAATTTTGCTTTTCAAAAATGTTTGGTATGTTCAGGTGAAAGTAACCTCCTGTTTGGACATTTGCCCTTGTGTTTAATTAGAGTTGCAGTACTTGCAATTTCTGGAATGCTTTTTAGTATGATTTGTGCATTTTCATGATACATTGTGAACTCTTGAACATAACCCACACTGTTCAACACAATGATCGATGTAGTGCATCAGTGAAAGAAGGGAGCTGGATTTCTAGTGTGAATGTCAATTTTTTTTAGTGTTACTTATTTTCTGTTTGTAATATTCAAGATTTAAGCCTGAAAGATATTTGTTTTATTGCTGCCTTTATGGAATAAATCCCCAAAATACACAAGACAGTGGTTATGGGTCTACTTTATCCTGACGCTGCCTATTTAATCAGTTGATGCAAGGGTTCTACTAAAAGTACCAAGGTTTCTTGCTTTGTGAAAAATGGAACAAGTATTCCCAGGGATAGTGCTGAGACTGGATCCCGTTAATCTCCTATACCCATCAGTCAGAAAAATACTTTGTGATCACAATAACTCTGGGGGTAAACTCTGCACATCCCCCAATGTATGTTCTGAGTAACCTCTACACAACCCTGCCGTATCCTGCACCCTGTGAGTAACCTCTACACAACCCTGCCGTATCCTGCACCATGAGTAACCTCGACACAACCCCTGCCGTATCCTGCACCCTGAGTAACCTCGACACAACCCCTGCCGTATCCTGCACCCTGTGAGTAACCACTACACAACCCCTGCCGTATCCTGCACCCTGTGAGTAACCACTACACAACCCCTGCCGTATCCTGCACCCTGTGAGTAACCACTACACAACCCCTGCTGTATCCTGCACCCTGTGAGTAACCACTACACAACCCCTGCTGTATCCTGCACCCTGTGAGTAACCTACATGCAGTGCCTGCTGTATTCTGTGGACAGTCTCTATATGTGCCCTCAATGGGTAACTCTACACAATACTGGCTGTACACTGGACAAGGTGTGGGTAATACTGCTGTTCTAGGGGGTTATTAATCAATGCTCTTTTCTCACTGCTGCTGCCTTGATGTAAATTATCTGAGTGTCGCTGATTGGGTGTAATCGGATGGTAATATTGTTAAATACCAGAAAGTCAATAAGTTGCACTTGTTAATGCATCTGAGGAGTTTCAGTAATGTCAGTGGTCAGAAGTTCCTCTTCTCGACTGCAGTTTCTGTACGGGAGAACCTAATTTAACCAGAAATGACGATTACATCACTTTTATACACAAGTCTTTTCCTGGTTCTTGTTGGCATTTGTTTCTGTACAGCTCCAGTGTTGCCCCTTAATCATTTGCCAACAGAGCAGCAATTTAATTTGTCATCCAGGCACACGATCGTTGTGTTTGAAGATTGTTCTTTCTTTATAGTGAATGATTCTGAGGACTTTCAGGACTGCAGAGCTTGTATGTTCAGTTAGAAGATACCCCTGGGCTGTGTTAAGAACCGAAAAAGGCATCTGTCTTCGTCACTCAACATCAAATACATAAATTCACGGTTGTCCTGGGCGGCGGGGGGCAACAGGAGTCCTTTCTGCACTGAGCACTCCCCATTCATGAAGTGTATAATCATGGTGTCTCTTGGGGAGGGGGGTAGTTCTATGTGCAATTTTGAAGCAGGGAGAAAGGAAAATCGATTAATCACCCCCAAGAACAGCATTATCTAATGTCCTTTAGGGAAGGAAACCTGCCGTCCTTACCAGGTCTGGCCTATATGTGACTCCAGACCCACAGCAATGTGGTTGATTCTTAATTGCCCTCTGAAATGGCCCAGCAAGCCACTCAGATGTACAATCTCGCCAAAAAAAGTCATAAGAATAAAACCGGACGGACCACCCGGCATCGGACCACTAGGCACCGGACATGACAAAGGCAAACCAAGCCCAGTTGACCCTGCAAAGTCCTCCTCACTAACATCTGAGGACTTGTGCCAAAATTGGGAGAGCTGTCCCACAGACTAGTCAAGCAACAGCCTGACATAGCCATACTCACAGAATCATACCTTTCAGCCAACGTCCCAGACTCTTCCATCACCATCCCTGGGTATGTCCTGTCCCACCGGCAGGACAGACCGACCAGAGGTGACGGTACAGTGATATACAGTCAGGAGGGAGTGTCCCTGTGAGTCCTCAACATTGACTCTGGACCCCATGGCATCAGGTCAAACATGGGCAAGGAAACCTTCTGCTGATTACCACCGACCGTCCTCCCTCAGCTGATGAATCAGTCCTCCTCCATGTTGAACACCACTTGGAGGAAGCACTGAGGGTAGCAAGGGCACAGAATGTACTCTGGGTGGGGGACTTCAATGTCCATCACCAAGAGTGGCTCGGTAGCACCACTACTGATCGAGCTGGCCGAGTCCTGAAGGACATAGCTGCCAGACTGGGCCTGCAGCAGGTGGTGAGCGAAGCAACACGAGGGAAAAACTTACTTGACCTCGTCCTCACCAATATACCTGTCGCAAATGCATCTGTCCATGACAGTATTGGTAGGAGTGACCACCGCACAGTCCTCGTGGTGATGAAGTCCCGTCTTCGCACTGAGGATACCATTCAACGTGTTGTGTGGCACTACCACCATGCTAAATGGGATAGATTCAGAACGATCCAGCAGCTCAAAACTGGGCATCCATGAGGCGCTGTGGGCCATCAGCAGCAGCAGAATTGTATTCCACCACAATCTGTAACCTCATGGCCCGGCATATTCCTCACTCTACCATTACCAACAAGCCAGGGGATCAACCCTGGTTCAATGAGGAGTGTAGAAGAGCATGCCAGGAGCAGAGCAGCACCGGGCGTACCTAAAAATGAGGTGCCAACCTGGTGAAGCTGCAACTCAGGACTACATGCATGCTAAACAGCGGAAGCAACATGCTATAGACAGAGCTAAGCGATTCCACAACCAACGGATCAGATCAGTCCTGCCACATCCAGACGTGAATGGTGGTGGACATGGGAGGAGGAGGCTCTGTAAACATCCCCATCCTCAATGATGGCAGAGTCCAACACGTGAGTGCAAAAGACAAGGCTGAAGCGTTTGCAACCATCTTCAGCCAGAAGTGCCGAGTGGATGATCCATCTCGGCCTCCTCCCGATATCCCCTATCCCCACCATCACAGAAGCCAGTCTTCAGCCAATTCGATTCGCTCCACGTGATATCAAGAAACGGCTGAGTGCACTGGATACAGTAAAGGCTATGGGCCCCGACAACATCCCGGCTCTAGTGCTGAAGACTTGTGCTCCAGAACTAGCTGCGCCTCTAGCCAAGCTGTTCCAGTACAGTTACAACACTGGCATCTACCCGACAATGTGGAAAATTGCCCAGGTGTGTCCTGTCCACAAAAAGCAGGAAAAATCCAACCCGGCCAATTACCGCCCCATCAGTCTACTCTCAATCATCAGCAAAGTGATGGAAGGTGTCGTTGACAGTGCTATCAAGCGGCACTTACTCACCAATAACCTGCTCACCGATGCTCAGTTTGGGTTCCGCCAGGACCACTCAGCTCCAGACCTCATTACAGCCTTGGTCCAAACATGGACAAAAGAGCTGAATTCCAGAGGTGAGGTGAGAGTGACTGCCCTTGACATCAAGGCAGCATTTGACCGAGTGTGGCACCAAGGAGCCCCAGTAAAATTGAAGTCAATGGGAATCAGGGGGAAAACTCTCCAGTGGCTGGAGTCATACCTAGCACAAAGGAAGATGGCAGTGGTTGTTGGAGGCCAATCATCTCAGCCCCAGGGCATTGCTGCAGGAGTTCCTCAGGGCAGTGTCCTAGGCCCAACCATCTTCAGCTGCTTCATCAATGACCTTCCCTCCATCATAAGGTCAGAAATGGGGATGTTCGCTGATGATTGCACAGTGTTCAGTTCCATTCGCAACCCCTCAAATAATGAAGCAGTCCGAGCCCGCATGCAGCAAGACCTGGACAACATCCAGGCTTGGGCTCATAAGTGGCAAGTAACATTCGCGCCAGACAAGTGCCAGGCAATGACCATCTCCAACAAGAGAGAGTCTAACCACCTCCCCTTGACATTCAACAGCATTACCATTGTCGAATCCCCCACCATCAACATCCTGGGGATCACCATTGACCAGAAACTTAACTGGACCAGCCATATAAATACTGTGGCTACAAGAGCAGGTCAGAGGCTGGGTATTCTGCAGCGAGTGACTCACCTCCTGACTCCCCAAAGCCTTTCCACCATCTACAAGGCACATGTCAGGAGTGTGATGGAATACTCTCCACTTGCCTGGATGAGTGCAGCTCCAACAACACTCAAGAAGCTCGACACCATCCATGACAAAGCAGCCCGCTTGATTGGCACCCCATCCACCACCCTGAACATTCACTCCCTTCACCACCGGCGCACAGTGGCTGCAGTGTGTACCATCCACAGGATGCACTGCAGCAACTCGCCAATGATTCTTCGACAGCACCTCCCAAACTCGCGACCTCTACCATCTAGAAGGTCAAGAGCAGCAGGTACATGGGAACAACACCACCTGCACGTTCCCCTCCAAGTCACACACCATCCCGACTTGGAAATATATCGCCGTTCCTTCATCGTCGCTGGGTCAAAATCCTGAAACTCCCTTCCTAACAGCACTGTGGGAGAACCTTCACCACACGGACTGCAGCAGTTCAAGGCGGCTCACCACCACCTTCTCAAGGGCAATTAGGGATGGGCAATAAATGCTGGCCTTACCAGCGATGCCCACATGCCATGAACGAATAAAAAAATATCTCCAGAGTTTTCAATTTTAAATTTCTTTTCAAGTTAACCTCTACACTGTTGGACAGCAATCAAGGTTGGGTGCGAATTTGCTTATATTCCGATTACCGTTCAGTGCAGCAATCAGCAGAGGTTTAAAAAAAAAGGAGTAATCCTTGAATTTCCGATAATGGAGCAAAAGGGGCATGAGCTGGCCTGTTGCACAGGCTTGCCAAATTTGTACGGGCTACTCGTGCAGGAAAAGCTTTCCCAGAGAGCTTGGCGTGTAGCACGCTTTGCTGGGGGCTGAGAAAATCTGGCAAGGGAGAAGCTCTGAAAAGGGCAGTAACTAGCAATTAAAGGAGAGGTTGTGGTGGGGACATAAAAATGGAACAATTGATCAGACTGGATACTGAAGAGTTGGAGGTCCTGCTGCAGGAAGTGCATCAAAGGAGGATGCCTGAGTATGTGCACGCTGTGTAAAGAAAGGCTGTTCAGAGTCCGTACAGTCATCCAATGTCCCTTGCACCTGGCTGCGAATGAGGGAGAAGTTTGCTGGTATTAGGAGGAAGGCAAAGGTGAGTGTGCTCTTGCATAGAACGTTCAGCACAGAAACAGGCCATTCGGCCCAACAGGTCTATGCCGGTGTTTATGCTTCTCCCACCCTATTTCATCTCACCCTATCAACATAAACGTCTATTCCTTTCTCCCTCATGTGTTTATCGAGCTTCCCCTTAAATGTATCTGTGCTTTTCGCCTCAACCACTCCTTGCGGGAGCGAGTTCCACATTCTCACCACTCTCTGGGTAAAGAAGTTTCTCCTCAATTCCCTATTGGATGTATTAGTTGTTGGGATAATTCGTTCCTTATCCTTTAAACAGATTTGAAAATCTGGAGACCATAATATGTCTGATAATTCACTTAATTTATTATTGACAAAACATTAATCTTGAACAACCAGACAGAGCAGCGCACATTAGCCTTGCGTCCAGCACTCACGTGCGTGGATTTAATGAGGAACTGTGAAGATGGCTTCTCCAAGTCTGTTCATGCCACCAAGTCTTGAAGGCAGCAAAAGGTCTCTTTCTAACAAAAACACTGGGCTCAATTTTAAAACCGAGCCGGGAAGGGGGCGGGGGGGGGGTCAGATTGAGACCGGGAAACCCATTAGAACGGGCTTCCTGGACATCCTTACAATTTTGACGTAAGGACGTCTTATTTTTTTTGTCGGTTTCCCGCCCGACACACCAGCCTGACTGTCGGACGGGAGACCAGCCAGGGAGAGGATGTGTTCAGGTAAGTCTGCAGGTAAGTCTTTGTTGTATGGATAGGGCGGGGGGGCATGGGTGGGCATAGGTTGGCACAGGGGTCATGAGTCATGGGGGAGGGATCGGGGGTCAGTCACGGGGAGGGCATGTCGGGAGACACGTGGGGGTCCTCGATCGTTGGGGGGGGGATCGGGGGTCGGAGGATCGGAGTGGGGGGGAGGATCGGAGTCAGGGGTCGCAGGGTCAGGGTTGGGGGGGGGGATCGGGGTCGGGGGTCAGAGGATCGGAGTAGGGGGGAGGATCGGGATCGGGGGTCCACAATCGGGAGGGGGGGCGGCGATTGGGTGTCTGCGATCGTTGGGGGGAGTCAGTGCAGGTAGGCTTGTTGGGCCTGGGGGAAGCACTCCTGCTGCTCCGGGCCCACAAGTGTTGTGCCTTTCTAGGCACCTACCTCTTAGTCTCGGGCCTTCTCGCCTCCTTTCACAAAACATAAAACAGAAGGTCCGAGAATTCCAGCCCACTGGGGTTGAAATCTGGAAGCCCAGAAAAATGGAAGCCCGAAGCCTCCTTTAAAGGTTTTAAGGCCCAAGCCGCCTCCTGGGAGCAGGTTGGTCGCCCGCCCCGGTGAAAACCGGAAATGGGCGGGTTGGAGCCGGGTCTGAAATGGTGGCAATTTTCAATGCCCCTCCGCCCCCAACCCACCCGTTTATCACTTTGAAAACTGAGCCCACTGTATCTCTTATACCATTTGCTTTAATGGTCTGCTTCCTGCTGGATGCAACACTATCTGATGTTTTATGACCACCCAGTTGTTCAAACCGATTGCCAAACAGAGATGAGGGGCCCCATGTCTTTTCACACTATACTGTTACTTCGTCAAGCTATTGCATTGTTGTAAACAACCTTTGATGTATGCTATATAGAAACATATTACCTTTTATATTGCAGCAACCTCCTTCCCTTATACCATCCTCTGCTGTGTTGAAAAGTCTGTATTTTAAGACTATGTGTTTTAATCCTAATAATCCTTTAAGCTCAATATTATTCACCTAGCTTATTTACTTAATAATCTATATGTGCCTATCCGTCTTTGGCCGTGAAACTCATCTTCTCCAATGTTATCAGCGTCATTGAGGGGAAAAGACAGTTTTGCGAGAACACAGGTTAAACCAATTCTGTCCACATTACTGTTCCGTCTTTGTTATAAATTAAAGCAATGTAGAAACATACCGATATGCTTACATTAGTGATGATCTTATATTTATGGCCCCTAGATTTGGACTCCCCCATAAGTGGAAACATCTTCTCCACGTCTACCCTGTCAAACCACTTCATAATTTTAAAGACCTCTATTAGGTCACCCCTCAGCCTTCTCTTTTCTGGAGAAAAAAAGCCCCAGCCCGTTCAGTCTTTCCTCGCTTCCTCCTGTTGCACACATTCTTGGACCCATTGAGCCTCACACCCTCAGGGTGGTACCATTTTAAACATTGTCCACAACCATTGCCTTTTTGCACTCACTTTCATCATGTCAAAGCTGCATGACACAACTCTTGCAGACGGAGGTGATGGATGTGGGATAGAAAACATGCTCAGACCTTCAGCCCAAAGCCCTCCTCCTCTACTGCTAGGGGATTTTTTTTGTATCATGCATATACCAGGATGGCAGAAGGCAAACTCGAAGGACCTTGGTCGGTTTTCGTCTATCAATTCATAAGCTCCTATGTTCTCAGTGGGCTCAGAAGCCATAGATGGAGAAAGAAGGAAAGACGTGCATTTATATAGCCCCTTTCACAACCTCCAGACATCCCAAAGCACTCCACAGCCAATTAAGTACTTTTGAAGTGAAGTCACTGTTGTAATGTAGGAAACATGGCAGCCAATTTGCACAGAGCAAGCAATAAAGTAATAACCAGATAATCTGTTTTTTTTAAGTGATGTTGGTTGAGGGATAAATTGGCCAGGACACTGGAGTGTACTACCCTAATCTTCTTGGAAATAATGTCATGGGATCTTTTATATCCACCGAAGAGGGCAGACAGAACCTCAGTTTAACATCTCATCCAAAAGACGGCACCTCTAACAGTGCAGTAGTCCCTCAGTACTGCACTGGGAGTATCAGCCTAGATTACGTCCTAAAAGGCTCTAGAGTGGGACTTGAACCCACAACCTTCTTACTCTAAAGCAAGAGTGCTATCCATTGAGCCACAGCTGATACTGTGAGAAGTTAGCCCTGGTTTACTGGGAGCTGTTCCCTTCCCTCCTCCCAGTTTAATCTTCCAAAATGCATCCAGCTCTGTACTGGAGCATTCTGATGGTGCCTGTGCTGGCTCTTTGAAAGAGCTATCCAATTAGTCCAACTCCCGTGCTCTTTCCCCATAGCCCTGCAAATTTTTTCCCTTCAAGTATTTATCTAATTCCCTTTTGAAAGTTACTATTGAATCTTCTTCCACCTCCATTTCAGGCAGCGCATTCCAGATCGTAACAACTCGCTGCAAAAAAACCTCCTAATTCCCGCCTGCATTTTTTGACAACTATCTTAAATCTGTGTCCACTGGTTACCGACCCTTCTGCCACTGGAAACAGTTTCTCCTTATTTACTCTGTCAAAACTGTTCATGATTTTGAACAACCTCTATCAAATCTCCCCTTAACCTTCTCTGCTCTAAGGAAAACAACCCCAGCTTCTCCAGTCTCTCCACATAACTGAAGTCCCTCATCCCTGGTACCATCTCCTCTGCACCCTCTCCAAGGCCTTGACATCTCTGCTGTGTGGTGCCAGAATTAGAAACAATACTCCAGCTGAGGCCTAACCAGTGATCTATGAAGGTTTACCTTTATAGATGTTGTTGCACTTGCTTTAGGTGACCCCCTCATGAACTTCTCTTCCTAATCTGAAGCATTTTTTTTATTTGTTCTCGGGTTGTGGGCGACGCTGGCAAGGCCGGCGTTTATTGCCCATCCCAAGCAGCCCTGAGAATGTGATGGTGGGCCTTCCCCTTGAACCTCTGCAGTCCTAGTGGGGGTGGTGCTCAGTGGGGAATTCTGGAATAATGTAGCCCCTTTGCATCTGCTTCGGGAAAAACGCCAGTTTGCCAGGTCAGAAATCTCTCAACTCATCGTGAAGGTTAGCCCTTGCCCAACAATCTCCCGTTAATGTTGTTTTAATAAAAACCTAAGACCGTTATCTCAACACAAGTACATTAAGGAACAGATGCACCAGGTTCCCACTGTGCATGATCAGTGTTTGTGGCTGATTCATTTTATCAGAGTGCTTCTGATGAGGCCGAGTGTCAGGATAATAAATGGGCTGTCTTCACAAATCAATTAAAATAGTTCCTTGTTTTTGTAAAGCACATTTATATTTATTCTTCTCCCTAAGGCATGTAAACATTTCAATTCCGACGAGGTCTGTTTACCAGGTTAGGGTAGTGGAGGGCAGGGGAAGGACAGGTTGTTTTTCACAGAATCTCTAGATTTTAAACTAGTTTTACTGCCCATCATTGGACATAAAGTGGAGAGAGAAAGAAAAATGGTGCTTTATCTTCCCTTTCCAGAAAAACAGGTTTTTATTATTTTACATCTAGTGAAATCGTGGGGAATGTGTGGTTTTGAAATGTGCGCATTTTGAGAATTCATTAGTAGAAGTAAAAAAACACTCCATCAGGATTCCTGTTCTTTTAATGCTTCTTGTTCAGCTATCAACCCACTTACCCAGTATAAATTTCAGGAACGTTGTTAATCCAGCTGTGGAATGCACAGTATGTGTGGCTGAAACGGCAAAATAAAAATGGAGAGAATTTGCCCAGCAGTTTCCAGGTACATATCTGTCAAAGGAGTCAAATGAGTCACAGTGAACATTACCCAGTCCTCCTAATGCTCACAAATCCACCCACTGTACGTGCAAATCCTAGTTGTGAGAACTACAACCAGTCACTTCAGGAGAACTTCTGGTCTGTCCTCTGCTCAGCTGCCAGAATTGGGATGGGTTGGCCTGAGATCTGAGGGTGAAACCGACTGCGGAGTTTACCATACAATTTAACTACACGAGGAAGCCTCCAAACAAAGACAGCGATGGGAATACATCTGGGAAACATCAGTAATAGGGCCTGGGGAAATTAGGGGGTTACATGTGAACCTGTCTCTGGCAGAATGTCTGCTGAGTCAGTTCCAATTCTCCCGATTATTCCTTTACACATTTCCTTATCTCCTCCCCAGCCCTTTATCTCATTGCTGTTTGTGGGATCTTGCTGTGCGCAAATTGGCTGCCATGTTTCCTGCATTACATCAGTGACTACACTTCAAAAGGTACTTCACTGGCTGTGGTGCGCTTTGGGACGCCTTGAGGTGCTATATAAATGTAAGGGCCATCCTTTGGATGGGATGTTAAACCAAGGTATATGTGTACAAATTGTTGAAGGTGGCAAGGCAGGTTGAGAAAGTGGTTAAAAATGCATACAGGATCCTGGGCTTTATAAATAGAGGCATAGAGAACAAAAGTATTGAAGTCACGATGAACCTTTATAAAACATTGGTTCGGCCACAACTGGAGTATTGTGTCCAGTTCTGGGCACCGCACTTCAGGAAAGATGTGAAGGCCTTAGAAAGGGTGCAGAAGAGATTTACTAGAATGATTCCAGGGATGAGGGACTTTAGTTACGTGGATAGACTGGAGATGCTGGGGTTGTTCTCTTTGGAACAGAGACGGTTGCGAGGAGATTTGATAGAGGTATTCAAAATCATGAAGGGTCTAGACAGAGTAGATAGAGAGAAACTGTTCCCATTGGCGGAAGGGTCAAGGACCAGAGAAGGTGACTGGCAAAAAAAACAAAGGTGACATGAGGGAAAACATTTTTACACAGCGAGTGGTTATGATCTGGAATGCACTGCCCGAGGGGGTGGTGGAGGCAGATTCAATCATGGCCTTCAAAAGGGAACTGGATAAATACTTGAAAGGGAAAAATTTGCAGGGCTATGGGGAAAGGGTGGGGGAGTGGGACTAGCTGGATTGCTCTTGCGTAGAGCTGGCGTGGACTCGATGGGCTGAATGGCCTCCTTCCGTTCTGTAACCTTTCTATGATTCTATGATTCTAAGGCCGACTGCCCAGTCCAGTGGATGTAAAAGATCCCATGGCACTATTCGAAGAAGAGCAGGGGAGTTCTCCCCGGTGTCCTAGTCAATATTTATCCCTCAACCTGCAAGACCAAAACAGAGTATCTGGTCATTATCACATTGCAGTTTGTGGGATCTTGCTGTGCGCAAATTGGCTGCCGTATATCCTACATTACAACAGTGACTACACTTCAAAAGTACTTCATTGGCTGTGAAGCGCTTTGGGACGTCCTGCAGTCGTGAAAGGTGCTACAGAAATACAATTTCTCACTCTCTTTCTTTACATTCAGTTTTATGCTCAGAGCTGTTCACTTATGGAATATCCTGCCCCTGTGCAGTAAATATTCAACTCTCAAAGAGTCTACAAAAGAATTAGATTTGTGGATTTCAAGTTAGCAATAACATAAAGTAGAAATGGATTAACTGGCCTTTTCTTTTTTCTGCATAGTGTTATACATTTCTTATGACACAGTGCAATAGTCCACCAGCATTCTGCACTTCGCACTAGATACCTGGGAACGAGTCCGACTGGAATCTAATCGGGATCTGACGTTTCAGGATCCGTGATCATTATTTTCATGGAAAGGATTTGGGAATGAGTTATATTTAAGAGTTGTGGTTTAAAACAAAATGGCCTCATCCCTCCCTATCTCTGTAACCTCCTCCAGCCCTACAACCCTCCGAGATTTCTGCGCTCTTCCAATTCTGGCCTCTTGCACATCCCCGATTTTCATCTCTCCACCATTGGCGGCCGTGCCTTCAGCTGCCTAGGCCCTAAGCTCTGGGATTTCCTCTCCAAACCCCTCCACCTTTAAGACGCTCCTTAAAACCTACCCCTTTGACCAAGCTTCTGGTCACCTGTCCTAATATCTCCTTATGTGGCTCAGTGTCAAATTTTTTGTCTGATAATCGCTCCTGTGAAGCACCTTGGAATGTTTTCACTACATTAAAGGCAATGTATAAATTCAAGTTGCTGTTGTTGAAGTCTGAGTCGTTATTACATCCAGATACCGCTGTAATTTAGCGGTTGTGTCAGTGAGTGCCTGAGTTACTGGGGTTAGACCCAGTGTATATTAAACACACCGACACTGTCTCAGGCAGGCTGTCAACAGTGTTTACAACTGACCTCATTTTACATAAAAACACCTTTGAATGGTGTTTCTTGCAGCACTGATTTGGAAAATTAGTATTTGATTCCTGTCACCAGCTGGGTCTGTTTACACAAAGCTTGTGTTAGAGTTTTTATTGCTCAGAGAATGACAACACATAATTTATCCCAAATGTATAAAGATGACACTGCTTTTACAATCCTGAACAGGGTAAAAATAATTTTAAAATAGTCGCTTTCTCATTGAATGATTAACTGACTACAGCAATGTAATTGGTTAGTCTAAAAACACATCAGTTTCACTTTTTATTGACCTACACAACAAGCTCAGCATTAAGACAATTAAAACAAGATCAACATTTTCTACATTATTGTCTGATTTTAGAGGACAGATTTACTCTGAAGTGAGAATAATGGGATAGCTTCCCTGCTGGCTCATTTGGTAATGTATAGGAGGCAGTCAGATCATGAAAATGCCTCTTTGATTCCTGGTCTGTGATGATTTTTCTGTTCACTGCTAGGGTGTCGTCCTTGGCTCAGTTGGCATCACTCTTGCCTCTGAGTCAGAAGGTTGTAGGTTCAAGTTCCACTCAACAGGCTTGAGCACATAATCTAGGCCGACACGCCTAGTGCAGCACTGAGGGAGCGCTGCACTGTCGGAGGTGCCGTCTTTCAGATGAGATGTTAAACCGAGGCCCTGTCTGCCCTCTCAGGTGGTTGTAAAAGATCCCATGGCGCTATTTCGAAGAAGAGTGGGGGAGTTCACCCTGGTGTTCTGGGCCGATATTTATCCCACAACCAACAGCATCAAAACAGATTATGTGGTCATTATCTCATAGCTGTGTTAAGTTGTGTTTGGGGATTGTGTTTTGGAGCCGTGTTAGTGTGTGTTTTGGGGCTGCGTTAGTGTGTGTTTGGGGGACTCTTTAGTGTGTGTTTGGGGGCTGTGTTAAGTTGTGAGTGGGAGGCCGTGTTTATTTGTGTTTGGGGGCTGTGTTAGTGTGTGTTTGGGGGCTGTGTTAACTTGTGTTTGGGGGGCTGTGCTGGTATGTGTTTGAGGGCCATGTTAATTTGTGATTGGTGGGATGTGTTAGAGTGTGTTTGGGGGCTGTATTAAGTTGTGTATGGAGGGCTGTGTTAGTTTGTATTTGGGGGCTGTGTTAAGTTATGTATGGAGGACTGTGGTAGTTTGTTTATGGGGGCTGTGTTAGTGTGTTTTGGGGGGGCTGTGCTGGTGTGTATTTGAGGGCCATGTTAATTTGTGTTTGGGGATTGTATTAGTGTGTGTTTGAGGGCCATGTTAATTTTGTTTGGGGGGCTGTGTTAGTGTGTGTTTGGGGGGCTGTGTTAGTGTGTGTCTGGGGGCTGTGTTAAGTTGTGTTTGGGGGGCTGTGCTGGTGTGTGTTTGGGGACCATGTCAATGTCTGTTCGGGGGCCGTGTTAATGTGAGTTCGGGGCATGTTAATATGTGTTTGGGGACTGTGTTAGTGTGTGTTTGGGGGCCACGTCAATGTGTGTTGGGGCTGTGTCAATGTGTGCTTGGGGCCTGTGTTATTATGTGTTTGGGGGCTGTGTTAAGTTGTGTTTGGGGGGCTGTGTTAAGTTGTGTTTGGGGGGCTGTGTTAAATTGTGTTTGGGGGCTGTGTCAATGGGTGTTTGAGCGCCATGTCAATGTGTGTTTGGGGGCCGTGTCAATGGGTGTTTGGAGGCCATGTCAATGTGTGTTTGGGGGCCGTGTCAATGGGTGTTTGGGGGCCGTGTTAATATGTGTTTGGGGGCTGTGTTAATTTGTGTTTGGGGGCTGTGTCAATTTGTGTTTGGGGGATGTGTTAATTTGTGTTTGGGAGCTGTGTTAATTTGTGTTTGGGGGCTGTGTCAATTTGTGTTTGGGGGCTGTGTTAATTTGTGTTTGGGGGCTGTATTAATTTGTGTTTGGGGGCTGTGTCAATTTGTGTTTGGGGGCCGTGTTAAGTTGTGTTTGGGGGATGTGTTAGGGAGTGTTTGGGGGCCGTGTTAAGTTGTGTTTGGGGGCCGTGTTAAGTTGTGTTTGGGGGATGTGTTAGGGAGTGTTTGGGGGCCGTGTTAAGTTGTGTTTGGGGGCCGTGTTAAGTTGTGTTTGGGGGCTGTGTTAGTGCATATTTGGTGGCCGTGTCAATGTGTGTTTGGGGGCTGTGTTAGTGCATCTTTGGGGGCTGTGTTAAATTGTGTTTGGGGGATGTGTTAAGTTGTGTTTGGGGGCTGTGTTAAATTGTGTTTGGGGGGTTTGTTAAGTTGTGTTTGGGGGCTGTGTTAAGTTGTGTTTGGGGGCCGTGTTAAGTTGTGTTTGGGGGCTGTGTTAAGTTGTGTTTGGGGGCTGTGTTAGTGCGTGTTTGGGGGCCGTGTTAAGTTGTGTTTGGGGGCAATGTGAATGTGTGGTTAGCATGCAGCGAGTTAATTAGTGACCCACACATTTTGAGGTGTTGCTGTTTCTTTGTTTCTAAATGTTCGGCTCTGCTGGCTCAAATGCAAAAGCTGATTCTGTGCTTTTTACGAGACAGCCGATAAAATCTATTTCTCACGGCAGAAGGGCACATTTATTGCATGATTTCACCTCCTGCCAGACGTACAGTAAATCGGCCAAGGAATGTTGGCAATCCTCATCGTCCTGTTAGTGCAAAGCATCATTCTGTTAAAATATTTAGCAGCTGGAGTGGCCTCTGCTAACAGAGGGACCATTAACCCTCTAAATCCTGGGCAGCCTGCATTCAGTTAAAATAATAAGGTGTCAATCCCCTGTCCCCTCATTCTCAGCTGAGAGCTGGCTGTGTCTCCAGTCTGTGGAGAGAACAGTGAGGGATGATTAGTAGAAGCACAGTAAAGGCCCAAGGACATTTCTGGCCAGAGAATCCTATGTTGTGTGGCAGAGTGCGAAGTGTTTTATTGCTCACTCTCTCCTGCTGCTGCCAATCATGATTTGAGGTCACTGATTCAATTGGTTCAGACCTCATTTCTGCTGTGAACAATCTAGTTAAAGTGTTTTCTTGGCTTCTCAGCTCCTGGGAGTCGGGACATTCATTAATTGAATATAAAACGGAGGCTTGTTTGAGGCGTGCCTTAATCAGCTGACATATTTCAGACTAATGAAAGCGTCTGAGTGCCAGACACTGACCATCCATTCACTTCTCTGTTGAAACAGATGGGTCGATTACTTCTGGTCGAACCTTCTTTGTTCAGTTAGACAACACACTGAAAATAGATATAACGCGAGAGCTAGAGGCGAAAGGAGAATGTACTGCCCAACATGACAAGTATCACAATCGACCAAGAAGGTCCCAGGTTTGATTCCTAGTTTCCGCTGAGCTATGTTAGTCTCTCCTGGATGCTTGGGTAGAAGTGCTAGAGTCAGATCTTGGCTGTAATGACCTCAGTGGTTAAACACGCTGCAGACACTCGCTCAGTGGGCAGCACTCTCACCTCTGAATTATGACGGTTGTGGATTCAAGTCCCACTCCAGAGACTTGAGTACAAAATCTAGGCTGACACTCCAGTGCGGTACTGAGGGAGTGCTACACTGTCGGAGGTGCTGTCTTTCGGATGAGATGTTAAACCAAGGCTCTGTCTGCTCTCTGGTGGACGTAAAAGATTCCATGGCACTATTTCGATGAAGAGCTGGGGAGTTGTCCTGGGCCAATATTTATTGCTCAACCAACATCACAAAAACAAATTATCTGGTCATTATCACATTGCTGTTTGTGGGATCTTGCTGTGTGCAAATTGGCTGCCTCGTCTCCTACAACAGTGACTACACTTCAAAAGTACTTCATTGGTTGTAAAGCACTTTAGGACATCCTGAGGTCGTCAAAGGTACTGTTCAAGTGTAGTCACTGTTGGGGGAAAATGGGGGCTTTTCTCCCCTTGAGCAGAGAAGGTTAGGGGATCTAATAATGGTACGTAGCTCCATCCAGGCACAGTGGCTCAAATAGCTGCCATGTGCTGTAATGTCTATGATTTTATATTCCTTTCCACTTCCAAGGCCATTCTCCAAATTATTTGTAAAGATTATGATCAGCAGAGGCCCTCTGACTGTTCTTGGGGACTCTGGTGCACGCAGCATTTTAATTAAAACTATTTCATTGATAATCCGTCTGTTTTCCATTATTTACCCAATTCATTATCCAGTTTAAAACTTTAAACTTTATCCCAGGAGCTCTCACTTAAGCCAAAAATCTTTTGAGTGGGATTTCATCCAGTGCTTCTGAAAGTTAAGACACGTAACATCAACTACATTACCATCAACCAGCAGCCCTGTTAAGCCCTCAAAGAGTTGCAGTGAATTTGTTAAGCATGATCTGACTTTCATGAAGTGGCATTTGCTTGGAATTACTGCCTTTTCCCTTATTGGCAGCTCTTGAATTGCTTCCAGTAATGTTTACAATGCTTCCCCATTAGGAATCACGGGAAACAGGGCCTATAATCTCCTCAATTTCTGACCTTTTCCAGAGATTTGAAACGTTCAGTATTTTCTAGTCATCTGATACCACCCCTGCATCTGATGAGGAGTGAATGGTTGAAGCTGCCAATCCCTTACTTCATGATACTTCTTTCCTTAAGTACTCTTAGATGTGTTCCATCTGGATTTGGTGCTTCATATTTAAATTTCGCAGCTTTTTAATGACCATTTCACTACCAGACATGAACTCAGATTCAACAACTGCAAAGATGTACCAGACTGAACCTGTTGTGACAGAATGGGCCAGATCTTGTTGGGGTCGGGCATCTCACAGTGTGCCCCATTAGTTAAGACTTTTTCCTGCACCCTGCAGCTCAAAAACGTTTTATGCCCTGACTTGCTGAGAGTGCAAGCTGATAACAGCATGGTAAGGGCAACTGGGCATCTGGGACCTTGGTGAATGACGGGACCAACAGTCTATCTCCTTAACCAATGAGAATTAATGATTGAGAAGAAACAGAGGAACGACGGAGAAGGAAACAGAGTGAATTAGAGTCAAATTAGGTACAGAAAGAGGAATAAAGAGTGGGAAAGAAAGATTGGATTGAGAGAGAGAGAAAAAAAAAGAGACTTAAATGAAAGGTAAGAAAAAATTTAAAATTTGATGTTTTTAACAACAATTTACTACCTACAGGAATGAGACTCAACAGTTTAAATTGTTCCCTTTCTGGACCGGAGAGGTTGGTTAGCATTACATTAACCATTATCATGGTAAAACGGTATTTGCGTTATTAATTATGAGCCCTAACTTTCTGTGGCGAGTTTAATGGGCAATTAATGTACAAATCTAGCAAGTTATTAAAAATAACGGGGAGGCTAAGGACAAGATGCCGTTTGTGCGAAGCAAAAGATGGAGTGGCGTAAATCGACCAGCAAGTCCTGGAGATTCACAACTCACGGCGTAGTGCTCTTCATCCCCTGAACTAGCCGGCCAATTTACGCATTAATGATGACGTGCGCCGTTAACACACCGTTATTTTTCCAGGAAGATTTGGCCCAATAATTTGAGACTTCTCAGCCTCTCACTGTCTCTCCTCGCTGTCTCATCCATAAAAACCCCGACTATTATTTATTACTTTGAAAGTTCCAAAGAATTGAATTTTATTCTCTGCCTTGTCCTTGGAGATTTCATTTTCTAATCTTCCTTTCCATTCTAGGTTATCTGATTGGCAGCTTCTGGCTTGGTTTATTTTCCAGTTCTAATCTTCCTGCTCCTTTTAATCTTTTAAAACATTTGTATTTTCTTTCATACTGTTTATAAGCTGTTTTTTTTTTAACCATTTAGCTTGAGGTTTTGATGTGAACCTTCTATCTCTATATGGTCCATGTTCCAGATGGAGGAACACCTCAATTTAAAAATTCTCATCCTTGTTTTCAAATCCCTCCATGGCCTCGCCCCCTCCCTATCTCTGTAATCTCCTCCAGCCCTACAATCCTCCGCGATCTCTGCGCTCCTCCAATTCTGGCCTCTTGCGCATCCCCGATTTTAATCGCTCCACCATTGGCGGCCGTGCCTTCAGCTGCCTAGGCCCTAAGCTCTGGAATTCCCTCCCTAAACCTCTCCGCCCCTCTCTCCTCTAAGACACTCCTTAAAACCTACCTCTTTGACCAAGCTTTTGGTCACCTGTCCTAATATCTCCTTATGTGGCTCGAAGTCAAATTTTGCTTGATAATGGCTTTTGAAAAGCATCTTTGGATGTTTTACTATGTTAAAGGCGCTATATAAATGCAAGTTGTTGTTGTTGATCCCCCGAACAGCATTCATTTTTGTTTGGTGTTTATCAAATTTACCACGAAGAATTTTTAGAAACAATCAAACTTAAGCAGCCCATCCCTTTTTCACAGATCAAACCATCCAGCAATTCCTTCTCTCTCGAGAAACACATCAAATTGTCCAGGACTCTGGACTCAATTAAGGAGCAGTTGGATGCTGTAATGGGATGATAGCAGGGTCTGGCATTATGAAGGGTGAGAATGAAATGGGTCTTCATCCAAACCTATCTCATGAACTCGTTTATACTGGCCAATGTCCTTCCTTGGTAACTTATTCCACAACTCGATTAATCTTTGGGTGTAAAAGTTCCACTTAAGTTCCCATCTAACTTCCTAATCGCATTCACTATTTATTTCCCAATTTATTCCCCATTTCAAATATCATGGCCTTCAATTAGCTCCTCCAGAACCTGGTCCATTATTGGTTCTTAGTCTCATGCATTAATTGGGTCCTCCTGAGCTCCCAAGGGGCCATGACGGGGGAGACAAACGGAGCAGTCTGATTAATTTGTTTGAAAGAGAGAAACTTTTGAAACATTGTATATAGGAAACAGAAAAGGGAAATACTTTGCATTTCTAGTAGGTAAGTAACACCACACGGTGTAATACTGAAAACAACGCAGACCAGGCCCCTTCTGTTCACTGTGTACGTCAACGATTTGAATGTAAGGCTAGAGGGAGTTCTGTGCTTTAAATTGTTTACCCGACTGTTGTGTGTTTCTCTTGCTTGGTTCCCTGGGGCTACTGGCCTCTCCATCAGACCTTCTCACAGAGTCCGTCTCTCTGTTTTCACTTTTATTTGACGTCAAGTGCTCCTGTTTATTTGTGTAGCCCGCTTATTGTTTCTCTCGTATGTTCTCTCCCCATCCTCATGGGAGCAGATCCCTTGTTCATTCTGTTTCGTTGTGCTTCTGCCCATTTGCTGCTTTCTGCTCTGTGCCTCTGTTTGCTCCCCTAACACGCACACACTCTAATCAAAAACTGCTACTGACCACATGGGACAATCTCCTGCTTCACTCAGTCTTCCCACAACAAAAAAAAACATTCCTGCAATTCCTAATCAGGAGGGAGGCTACTGTTCAAACTGTGACATTGAGCATTAATGCTCCTGTAAAAGGTGCCAGACAGGGTCAAGATTACTGATGGTTAGTAACATTCCTGTGAAAAAGTGATAATGAAAGGCATTACCTGTGGCACAGTACAGATCTGTGAGTAGGAGACGACAACACCCGGTGAGATTATAACAGCGCGTTGTCGATTTAAAGGACGATTCTAATTCATCTATTGCCTCCTCGCGATGTTGACGTCACCTGGGAGCAGGTCAGCTTCTGGCCTCTCAGTCGGGGTACAAGTCATCGTCATACCTGATGGGGGTGGACCAGAGGAAATGGTTACGGTGATGCTTACCTGTACTCAGGGAGGGGTGAGTGAGGCACTGGAGTGGGGCAGGAGCTTAAGTAATGCATAGCTGTGTCCGATGGAGGTGGGATAAACAATACATCGATTGGACTGATGGAAAACCCATTGTGGGGAGGGGTGGAAGTGGCTGTGCCCAGTCCAGGTTGGGATGCTGTATAACCATGTTCTAGAATGGTGCCAGGGTGTTAAGAAAGTTTTGCTCCAATTGGAGGATGATTTTCATTGTTCCTCAGTCACATCATTTGCAATGGCACAAACGCCATTTTAATAAAACAAACCTGCAACAAGTGGCTGTTTCACTGAAGCAGCTTAAAGCTCAGAGCTAATAATTTAACGTATATTGATCGAAGCAGTAAAACATTTATCAGCTTGACGTGAATCGCACTGTTTCTAAGTACTGGAGTGGTTTCCTTGGGGCTATATTCTGATTGTTCCCAGTGGGACAATAAGACAAGGACTGGGGAAGATTAGTGTAATAGGCCTATAATTCCCCCAATGTGCTAACATGGAGGTCACACATGTAACATCGCTGTTTGAATAGCAGTTCACAAGGTTATCTGTTCACCAGACGATCTGCGGGGGAGGGGAGATATCTTTATAAGACAAACTCTGTTTGAAAGTTTAAATTTAATAACTGATTTTAATAATGTACAGCATCTGTAACATTGTCAGTGGCAAGTTTCTAAAAATGTTAATCTCTTACATTTAGGGTGGATTTAATATGAATAATTTAACACTAAAGAGCAGTTGTTTATCACAGAGCATGCGCCTCTCCTCACTGACAGTAAGGACTGCTGGTTACAGGGGTTTCATGTTCACTATCTCCAGCTTCAAACACTTTTTCCTTCACTGGTAACGGAGAAAAGTGAAATACTGGTGAACCCAACTTTGTTATATTCAAGTACATTCTACCCTCAAGCACTTTGGTGACTCTGTACCCCATTATACTGCAGTCAGGGTGCATGAAATGAAATTATATTAAGGGGAAGGATATAATGTTTGGAATTTATTATAGGCCTCCACATCAAGAAACGGCAGTGGATCTGAAACTTTACATTCAAATGAAGGAAGTATGTGAGTAACAGTTTGGGAATTTTACCTATTTGACTTTAGAGGGATTGTAGGATGTTAGGATGTGTATTTTTGTAATGATATCGACAAAGGCTGCAGCCATAGCTCAGTGGGTAGCACTCCCGCCTCTGAGTCAGATACTTGAGCACAAAGATCTAGGCTGACACTCCTGTGCAGTACTGAGGGAGCGCTGCACTGTCGGAGGGCAGTACTGAGGGAGTGCTGCACTGTCGGAGGGTCAGTACTGAGGGAGTGCTGCACTTTCAGAGGTGCTGGCTTTCGGATGAGACGTTAAACCAAAGCCCCGTCTGCCCTCTCAGATGGACGCAAAAGATCCCATGGCACTATTCAAAGAAGAGCAGGCGAGTCCTCCCCTGTGTCCTGGCCAATATTTATCCCTCAACCAACATCATTAAAACAGATTATCTGGTCATCACCACATTGCTGTGCACAAATTGGCTGCTGCATTTCCTACATTACAACAGTGACTATTTCAAAAAGCACTTTGGGACATCCTGAGGTCGTGAAAGGCACTATTTAAATGCAAATTCTTTCTTTCTACTTTATATGCCAAGGATCAGTTCTTGGACACGGAGTCAAACACTCGCAGTTTATTAAAGATTAAATGAATATAGACTCACAGCCAACATCGAGATTACAAAAGATGTTCTGCCGTAGAAGAACACATGTCATAGTCAGTTGGGCTCAACCTTCTCTCCTCTCTCTCTCTCTCCTCTTTCTGTTCCTTCTTTTAACATATGGCTACAATCTCACCCCATTTATACTGTTTCTACTGCACTAACCCATAGGCATCTGCATTCCATAACCCTTTACACCCACTTTCAGTACCAGTCCATATCAGTGCATATCCAGATGTTCCAGGCTACCTAATCACCTATCTCTCTTCTGATGTCCATGGTTCCGCAGGGTAACAGAAAGCATCGGTGTTTTGGGTTAGTGAGGCATCAAGTGATAAAGCGAACGTAGACATGTGCAAGCTGATCTGGAAGGCAGCTGTAGTTAACCTATGTACACACGTACTGTCAGCCCCTTTTGCAGTCACTCAGTCTTAGATTTTTAACTATAGAGCTTAATGTAAAATGGAGCTTAATATAAATGAATTATTTTCGTACAAGATGGATTCCTTTTGATCTCTAACAGTTATATCTTAAACATTGCTTTTAATCCTAGTATTTGTAAAGGGAGTTTAGGTTGTTTACAGAGTAATTTGCTGAGTTTAGAGACTATGTTGGGAATCTGCTGGCCACCAAAAATAACTGACTTTTTAAAGCTGTAGCAAAGTTTGACGTACAAAGGAAAACAGTCGCTGCTTAAACTCTGAACTCGCCTCAAGACAATTCTTTGTTCCTTGTGCTGAATTTTAGAGTTCTTCGATTCTCGTGCATTGTAAGTGTGATGGCATCACACACAATGTGATGAATGCAACGCAGAAGCATCTTGGGATCTGGTTTCAGAGTGAGAAATGGGGCAGAATTGGAGGAAGGATTGTGTCTCTTTCCCCCAAAAATTGGGAGAGAATCTGTTTCTAATGATCCATGAAACCAAAAAAAACTTGTAGTTTGAAGTAGGAATCAGTTTTAAAAAAACAACTTTAGTTATTCTTACCCAGGCTGTGATCTGTGGAAGAATTTTTAACAGGGTGAAGGTTCAACCGTGTGCCCAAGGTGCTGGACACAGTCAAATTGGTCGGGGTTCAGGAATTGTGTCAGCCCAAAGCTTCGGGATCAAGTTGAACTCGGTACAATTCAAAGCACATCGAGGTCGCTCACATGTACTCTCCTATTGCTTTCTTCAGTCCTGGCCATGTCTCCCTTCTCCGATTGCAGCCACCGCTACCCTCGCTCCCGATCAGCCCCCCACCCCCCCGCCCCTCCTCCTGAGTGTGTCCGACTCTCGCACATTATTTATTATCTCCCAGTGCTGATTGTGAGTAGCGAATCTCTCAACTCTTCCTGCTCCTGTTCACTCAGCTTCGAGGGAAAAGGTTCAAGTCTCAGAACTTTAATGAATAGACATAGAATTGCATTAGTGAATCCGGGGAGATAAGAGGGCAGCTGTCACTCTGATGCATGGGCCTGGAGGTTGCTGCTTATCTTGAGCACACTGCAGCCTCTTATCCCAGCGGGGTTATAATGGGACAGTCACCAGGAAGCAAGCGCTGAAGTCACAATTACCAAAACAGCTCCCAATATTATCCCCAAGGATCGGATCCTTTTAGTGCAGAGCACTGGAACAAGGGGTGTCCTGAAGCAACAGCTGTAGTGGGGGTCACCTCCTCCTCTGACCAGAAAGAAAATGAATTCTTGACAAAGATGCTTCTGAAATCTCCGTGACAAAGTAATTTAAGAACAAAGGAATTGATAGGGTAGATACAGATCCTTTGGTGGGGGAATCCAGAACAAGGGGGCACAATCTTAAAATTAGAGCCTGGCCGTTCAGGGGTGATGCCAGGAAGCATTTCTTCACACAAAGGGCAGTGGAAATCTGGAACTCTCTCCCCCAAAAAGCATTTGAGGCTGGGGGTCAATTGAAAATTTCAAAATTGAAATTGGTATATTTTTGTTAGGCAGAGGGTATTAAGACTTACAGAACTAAGGCGGGCAGATGAATTTAAGGTACAGATCAGCCATGATCTAACTGAATGGTGGAACAGGGCTCAAGCCTTGAATGACCTCCTCCTGTTCCCATGTTCCTAACATCAGACAAACTGGCATCACACTGTCCTAGTATTAAAGCTGCATTCTGTCCGGAATCACTCACACTGCTAAATGCACAAGCCTGTCAGCCCTGTGGCTCACACTGCACCTTGAAGTCACTGCTCTGAGGTAAGTCCCGAGCCATTAAACAGTCACCGTTCTTTCAATGAGATGTTAAACCAAGGTCCTCTCCAAAACCAAGGCTCTTCAGGTGGACTTTAAAAGATCACATAGAACTAGTCAAAGAAGAAGATGGAGTTTTCTTAGTGCTCAGGACAACGTTCCTGCTTTAACTGATACCACCAAAAATACAAATGAACCATCTGCTGGTTGTTTGTGAATCATGCTGGCCCTGGATGCCTGCATTAACCTATGCACAAGAGCTATTGGCATTTAAAAGTAATTCATTCTGTGAAGTGCTTTGAGACTTTTTCACACAACAAGGTGCTGTATAAATGCGAGGATTATTATCACCTGCTCACAGAAAGTCTTGTTTTAAAAACCCATCTATTATTTATTACTCCCCGGTATCTGAGTAGATTTCTGCATTAGTCTGGAAAGGATAGAGAATCTGAGACAAATGGAGCCCTTTGGCAGGTTTGTGGCAATTATGACAAGATTGCAGTATGTCAGTTAGTTCATGGAAGACTAATTAAAGGATAAACTGCTGATCGCTTGGGATGGAGCCCACGGAATGAGATAACGACAAGATACTAGAGTCAGAGTTAGAGCTGCTGTGATACAAGATCTCAACTACTGCCTGACTCCAACCAAAGGCCATTACTTTCCGATGGTTCCAATCGGGACTTAATATGTTTAATCTTTTACATTAAGGGCATATTCCGTGATGTGTTCATGAAGTGTCTCCACTAATTCCTCGTGCACATATCATAAATTCCTCCAGCCCGATTGCACAATTGTGAATTTGTTACGTATTTTGGAGGTCGCACTGAGAATGCTGACCTCATTGTACCCCCCAATTTAATGCAAATTAAGTATAATTGTTCTCATGATGTTTCTGGCCTCTTAATTCTTTAAGCACTGCTTGGCCACTCAAAACAGACATTTCTCCGCTCCCACACTGTTCCTTACTGAACTTCAAATCTGGAAGTTGGGACTGACTGTGTTTTTTTGCAAGTTGGATTTTGATGTCTTGTTTGACTTATGCCGTATTATACAGTTTGTGATATACTCAGCCCGACCCCCACAGTGATACCCTGCCCCTCCCCCACAGTGATACTCAGCCCCACCCCCACAGTGATACCCTGCCCCTCCCCCACAGTGATACTCAGCCCCTCCCCCACAGTGATACCCTGCCCCTCCCCCACAGTGATACCCTGCCCCTCCCCCACAGTGATACTCAGCCCCTTCCCCACAGTGATACTCAGCCCCACCCCCACAGTGATACCCTGCCCCTCCCCCACAGTGATACCCTGCCCCTCCCCCACAGTGATAACCTGCCCCTCCCCCACAGTGATACTCAGCCCCACCCCCACAGTGATACCCTGCCCCTCCCCCACAGTGATACCCTGCCCCACCCCCACAGTGATACCCTGCCCCTCCCCCACAGTGATACTCAGCCCCACCCCCACAGTGATACCCTGCCCCTCCCCCACAGTGATACCCTGCCCCTCCCCCACAGTGATAACCTGCCCCTCCCCCACAGTGATACTCAGCCCCACCCCCACAGTGATACCCTGCCCCTCCCCCACAGTGATACCCTGCCCCACCCCCACAGTGATACCCTGCCCCTCCCCCACAGTGATACTCAGCCCCACCCCCACAGTGATACCCTGCCCCTCCCCCACAGTGATACCCTGCCCCTCCCCCACAGTGATAACCTGCCCCTCCCCCACAGTGATACTCAGCCCCTCCCCCACAGTGATACCCTGCCCCTCCCCCACAGTGATACCCTGCCCCTCCCCCACAGTGATACCCTGCCCCTCCCCCACAGTGATACTCAGCCCCACCCCCACAGTGATACCCTGCCCCTCCCCCACAGTGATACCCTGCCCCACCCCCACAGTGACACCCTGCCCCTCCCCCACAGTGATACCCTGCCCCTCCCCCACAGTGATACCCTGCCCCTCCCCCACAGTGATACCCTGCCCCTCCCCCACAGTGATACCCTGCCCCTCCCCCACAGTGATACTCAGCCCCACCCCCACAGTGATACCCTGCCCCTCCCCCCAATGATACTCAGCCCCACCCCCACAGTGATACTCAGCCCCACCCCCACAGTGATACCCTGCCCCACCCCCACAGTGATACCCTGCCCCTCCCCCACAGTGATACCCTGCCCCTCCCCCACAGTGATACCCTGCCCCACCCCCACAGTGATTCCCTGCCCCACCCCCACAGTGATACCCTGCCCCTCCCCCACAGTGATACCCTGCCCCTCCCCCACAGTGATACCCTGCCCCTCCCCCACAGTGATACCCTGCCCCACCCCCACAGTGATTCCCTGCCCCACCCCCACAGTGATACCCTGCCCCTCCCCCACAGTGATACCCTGCCCCTCCCCCACAGTGATACTCAGCCCCACCCCCACAGTGATACCCTGCCCCTCCCCCACAGTGATACCCTGCCCCACCCCCACAGTGACACCCTGCCCCTCCCCCACAGTGATACCCTGCCCCTCCCCCACAGTGATACCCTGCCCCTCCCCCACAGTGATACCCTGCCCCTCCCCCACAGTGATACCCTGCCCCTCCCCCACAGTGATACTCAGCCCCACCCCCACAGTGATACCCTGCCCCTCCCCCCAATGATACTCAGCCCCACCCCCACAGTGATACCCTGCCCCTCCCCCCAATGATACTCAGCCCCACCCCCACAGTGATACTCAGCCCCACCCCCACAGTGATACCCTGCCCCACCCCCACAGTGATACCCTGCCCCTCCCCCACAGTGATACCCTGCCCCTCCCCCACAGTGATACCCTGCCCCTCCCCCACAGTGCTACCCTGCCCCTCCCCCACAGTGATACCCTGCCCCACACCCACAGTGATACCCTGCCCCTCCCCCACAGTGATACCCTGCCCCACCCCCACAGTGATACCCTGCCCCACCCCCGCAGTGTTACCCTGTCCCACCCCCACAGTGATACCCTGCCCCTCCCCCACAGTGATACCCTGCCCCTCCCCCACAGTGATACTCAGCCCCACCCCCACAGTGATACCCTGCCCCTCCCCCACAGTGATTCACTCCGCTCCTCCCTCCAGTGATATGCTGCTCCCACCCCCCACAGTCATATACACCCCCCTCGCCTCACTGTGATATACTCTGCCCCTCCCCCAGTGATATACTCTGCCCCTCCCCCCATGGTGATATACTCCACTCCTCCCCCCACAGTGATATACTCCACCCCTCCCCCCATGGTGATATACTCCGCCTCTCCCCCACAGTGATATACTCTGCCCCTCCCCCTCATAGTGATATACTCCCCCCTCACAGTGATATACTCCGCCCCTAATCCCACAGTGATATACTCTGCCCCTCCACCCATGGTGATATACTCCACCCCTACCCCCACGTTGATATATTCTGCCCCTCCCCCCGCAGTGATATACTCTGCCCCTCCCCCCATGGTGATATACTCCACCCCTCCCCCCATGGTGATATACTCCACCCCTACCCCCACGGTGATATACTCCGCCCCTCCCCCCACAGTGATATACTCCGCCCCTCCCCCCATGGTGATATACTCCACCCCTCCCCCCATGGTGATATACTCCCCCCACACAGTGATATGCTCCACCCCTCCCCCCACAGTGACATACTCAGCCCCCCTCAATGATTCACTCAGCCCCTCCCCCCTCAGTGATATATTCCCCCTCCCCCTCAATGATTCACTCAGCCCCTCCCCCCTCAGTGATATATTCCCCCCTCCCCTCTCAGTGATTCACTCCATTATCCAGAAGGATCATGTCAGTGTTGGGGGCCTTACACAACACAGTGATTCTTCCAGGTCTATGGATTTGTCATTGCACAGATCCCAGCTACCCCGAATTCCACACTGTCAACACACTCTGGGTGCACAGGTATGTCGTAAGGCCCTGAAATTAGACCATGGGATACTAAAGTACAATTGCTTAATGAGTATGTGTGAAACCCACTATGGCAAACAGCTTAACACATCAGCTGAAATAGCAGATAGGAATTTCGAACCGTGTTTCCATGTTAGTACCCCTATTGCGCAGTTTCAGGGACGAAGTGGCTCGGTTTAGAAATTCTGGCTCCACGTCAGTTGGAAGCCCCTTGTTACCAGATCGAATGTACAGCACAGAAACAGGCCATTCGGCCCAACTGGTTTATGCTCCACATGAGCCTCCTCCCACCCTACTTCATCTCATCCTATCTATTCCTTTCTCCCTCATGCGATTCTCCAGCTTCCCCTTAAATGCATCTATGCTATTCCCCTCAGCTACTCCTTTTGGTAGTGAGTTCCACATTCTAACAGTTCACTGGGTAAAGAAGCTTCTCCCGAATTCCCTATTGGATTTATTAGTGACCATCTTATATTTATGACCCCTAGCTTTAGTCTCCCCCACAAGTGGAAACATTTTCTCTCCGTCTACCCTATCAAACTTCTTCATAATTTTAAGGACCTCTATTAGGTTACCCCTCACCTTCCCGTTTCTAGAGAAAGGAGCCCCAGCCTGTTCAGTCTTTCCTGATAGTTATAACCTCTCAGTTCTGGTATCATCCTTGTAAATCTTTTTTTGCATCTTCTCCAGTGCCTCTATATCCTTTTTATAATATGGTGACCAGAACTGTGCACAGTGCTCCAAGTGTGGTCCAAACAAGTTATTGGGGCCTGGCTCCAGACCTTGGGTTTAATGCTCCCAAAATATGAAGTTCCAGCTGCTGTATTGTCTCTGGACCACTAGTTAGAGCTGTTGTGCCATCTGTAACATTCACCTGCATTAACTGTGAGAACGTTTAACTTCCCCCAACATTTCCCATGATCAGACTGACATTCAATGAGTTTAAAAATAGCTCTTAGTTATACCTGCTCCACAGTCAATCCTGAGACTCAGAGTGCACAGCAGCTCCAATAACTGTCCCTCCTATAATACCAGCTCACCAACACCAGCACTGCGCTGACTGTCAATATAAGGTGACTGTGCATTTATCAGATGGAAGCCTGTACTCAGAGTGTAATGTATGTAACATACATACATTACATACGGTAGTGTGGTGCTCAAATCACTGGACTAATAATCCAGAAAACGTGAGTTCAAATCCCATCGAGGTAGATTGAGAATTTGAATTCAGTCCAAATAAAAAGCTGGTCTCAGTAAAAGTGACCATGAAGCAGTCGAATTGTCGTAAAAACCCAACTGGTTCATTGATGTCCTTTATGGAAGGAAACCTGCCGTCCTTACCCGGTCTGGGCCTATAGGTGACTCCAGTCCCCACACCAACATGGTTGAAGTTCCCTAGCAAGCCACTCAGTTGTATTAAACAATGACAAAGAATAAAAAACCATCAGCATTGTGGGAGCTTCGTCACCGCATGGACGCAGCAGTTCAGGGCAACTAGGGATAGGCAATAAATGCCAATGTGGGCATCTTGCCAGTGATGCCCACATCCCGAGAATTCATAACAAAAATGGCACATCCAATCCTCGGCTGTATGCAGAGTATACGTTCATATAGTACAAAACTCACCATACACAGGACTGTGCATTATTACCTACACAGAGTAGGATACACGCCTGTCCTTGTATAGTTTTATCATAAGGGATACAATGATGCCAGCACAGACCTTGTCCGAGAGTCATTGGTTTGTTATTGATTGGTCATTGTTTTGTTTTCAGACAAATTCTCCCCTCCCCGCGTTAGTGACTCCACCTTCCTGTGTTGTCACAGTGTCCAGCAACAACACCCCAAACTCCTGTTGGGCACCAGATATTCCCCCTCCCAAATCTTGGGATCTCCTCTCAGCGTCCGCAAACCCCTAGACTTCAGTCTCGGTGCTCCCTGATCCCAGAGCTAGCCCCAATGCTCCAGGATTATGGAACCATCCTCCCCAAGGTCACAGAACCTGCCTTATTTTTCCCAAAACCTTCCTCCATTATTTTCCTGACACCCTCTTCCCAGTGCAGACAGACAGAGTAGGAAACAGAATTAGAGTGCGAAACAAGCAAAGGGACAGTTCCAGGAAGAGAGAGAGGTACCCTTTATAAACTTTTTTGCCACATGCAGGGCTGCGGGAGATGTCCTGTTTCTTTGAGTAGTTATTTTAATTCCACGTTAATGAGCTGTATAGAATTTTAATAATGTTTGCCTGGCATGGTATGAACTAGTTCCCATCAAAGTGACATGAATTATGTTGATTGTATCCTCATCATTTTAATTAAATGCATCATTGTTACGTTAAAAAGCAATTCATTGATGTGTTAATAAGGAGATGTTTATTGAATATATTATCGCTCTGTTTACGTAAGATATCTGTATTGAGGAATCTGTGATATGTGTTGATGAAATGTTCTAATTTTTTTGTAAATTGTTTTATGTCAAATACCTAATATTGATTACTTGCAATTAATTGTGTCTAATATAACTGTTAACTGTGTGTCATACATGATAACCACGCTATCAATTTTATATGTTAGTAAAGGGGTGATTACAAGCCCCTATACTCTGCTGCCTCTCTGTAGAGACAGGGAAAGAGAGAAAGGGAAAAATAGAATCGAGAGCTGGAGAGTGAAAGTTCAGGAGAAAACCGCTGTGATCTTTAATCTTGTTTGAAGCTTATCAATTTTCTGCTCCTTTTCTCTGGTTCTGGGCTCACAATTTAAGTAAATCAACCTGTATCATCCATACTTTCACCATTTTTAAGATCTAGATTATTTCACCCCCTCAATCTTGCTTTCTGCAATAAGAACTGTTGGCCTCTCCTTATGGATTTTCAATGCTCAAAGATAAGAAAACAAATCCTGAGAAAAGGCCACTCAGCCCATCAATCCTGCTTCTTGCACAACCCATGTGCTGTCTCACCTATCATGGATTCTTTAATTTAATCTCCCTCTACAGCCCATTTACCATCTCCCTTATCATTGATTCTACAGAACCCATTTAATCTCCCGAAGGAATTCTCTGTATAAATACTGCCTGATCCCCAAATGTAATCAAAAAACTGTAGAATATTCAACCATCCTCTTATGTCCTCTAATCAACTCAAGCCTGCTTCCTCCATGGGACATTCCCCTTGGCCCTTGCAACCCTAGGCCTGTGGCATGTTATGTGGGACATTAAGGAACTTTGACTGGTTTGGAGTTTTCAGCATTTTGAAGGGAATTGTTCAGTGTGGTGAAGGGTTCAAATATCGGAGGAGACAAGTTAAAAATTAGGAAGTTAGTAAGAAGAGTAATCAGGCGGAACATTTTAATAGCAAGATTAAAATATCCTATATTTATATAGCACAGTAAATATTTTGTGAATGCGCTCATTTCCTGTCTACAAACTTCACTTCCTGTTGTCATGATTTTTTGTAAACCTTTTATGTCAACATTTAACATTGAAATTCCCTATGTAAACAGTTGCCTGTAATTCTATGTTGATAAGCCAATCGATTCACTCAAAATGCTTTCTTTTACAGTGACAATGTGTGTACCATCCACAGGATGCACTGCAGCAACTCACCAAGGCTTCTTCGACAGCACCTCCCAAACCCGCGACCTCTACCACCTAGAAGGACAAGAGCAGCAGGCACATGGGAACAACACCACCTGCACGTTCCCCTCCACGTCACACACCATCCCGACTTGGAAATATATCGCCGTTCCTTCATCGTCGCTGGGTCAAAATCCTGGAACTCCCTTCCTAACAGCACTGTGGGAGAACCTTCACCATGTGGTGCTGTCACGAGAAAACCGCTGTGATCTTTAATCTTGTTTGAAGCGTATCAATTTTCTGCTCCTTTTCTCTGGTCCTGGGCTCACAATTTAAGTAAATCAACCTGTATCATCCATACTTTCACCATTTTTAAGATCTAGATTATTTCACCCCCTCAATCTTGCTTTCGCTTTCCGATTGGTTGGGAAGGCGGTGTATGGACATGTTGAGTAACCAATGACAGCAGTGTGGAGGCGAGGCAGTTGGAGACAGGAGATCATGTGATGTTAATCTCCCTCTACATCCCATGAACGAACAAAAAAAAATGTTTAAATTTTCCCATGGTAATTTCCTACATTACAACAGTGACTACTCTTCAAAAGTTATTCATTGGCTGCAAAGTGCTTTGGGGCGTCCTTGTCCTGAGGTTGTGATATAAATGCAATTTCAATTATCTTTTAATACCTTCATTATTAGTCTTTACTTCATGGCCTCTCTCAGCCTGGGCCCCAATTAGGTATTTTTACCTCATTACAGTTGTCCAGAGCTTTCAACCACATCTGTGCATTCTAGGGTTGCCAGCCCTTCAGGATTGCCCTGGAGTCTTCAGGAATTAAAGACTAATCTCCAGGGCACTGCTGTGAGCAACCCAGGAGAAAAATTATAGGAGTATTAACAAAATTGTGCTTTAAAAAAAGACAAAATTTGAACACTATAAAAATATAGACATGGGAAAAAGGCTGTTTGACTGACGGTCAAGAATCATCCAATCGGGTAATAAAGAGTCTGTTCGCTTTCCGATTGGTTGGGAAGGCGGTGTATGGACATGTTGAGTAACCAATGACAGCAGTGTGGAGGCGAGGCAGTTGGAGACAGGTGATCATGTGATGTTACCTCCAGGAATAGGTCCAACCAGAGTTGGCAACCCTAGTGTATTCTGAGCACATGCAGTTTGCAGAATTTCCTAGCAATCTGTACATCAATGGCAGTTGAAGGGTGAAAGGTGTGACTCTCATTACGTAAGAATTTAAAAGGTTATTTGCTTTTCTGAAGATTGAATTCTCAAAGCTTATTTTGTGGAAATGATGGACATACACATTTATTGACCATTGTGTTTTTCTGTCCTGAACTCCTCACAGACAAACAACACCTGTGAGTGGCAGTACATTCATAATGGTGAAGGGTTCTCTGTTGTTGATCAAAGTGATTGTATATAGAGAATGCATTGCTGTTTATTGCTCTTGAAAATTCAGTTAAAAAAATCTCCCACTTCTGAACCATTTAAATGATAAACTTTTGAGCATTTTATGAGTTTTTTGTGTGTTTGTGGACATTTATGTTTTTAAGGACTATAAGTCAAGCTCACGAATAATGCATTAAATTTTCCACTTTTGAACGCATGGCATCTGTATATAGTGACACCACTATTCCCGGCCAGAATGGAGATGATTGGGTAATTCCCCCATCAATCACGCCTGGAGACCGCACTGCAAAAAGTCACTGGAATTGAATTTACACACATAATTTCTATTATGTAACTATCTTCCATTCACTGCATTGGAGAAATCACCCTGCTTTTATCGAGAGAAGTTGCTGTAGTTTCAGTCATGAGTTCAGTTTGCTGTGTTTCATATGAACTCTTTTTAAACAGACTCTGTAGGCTATTTGCTGTTGTGCACTGTTTAAACAGACTCTGCTGAGTAAATAGATGTTTGCTGTGAGTCCTGCTGTAAGTCCCGCCTCATCTACAACTCATTGGCTGACACGGTGGTGTCAATAGACACTCTGACTTATGGAGCTCTTCCCATTTCCTAGGCCCGCCAATTCTTGTTGGGGAATCGTGCCTACCCACACTGAGTCTCAGCTCAAACTTCTATTGAGTTGTAAATAACCGTAACAAATATGATAGGAATATTTCACTGAGGTCTGGCACATGTGAGAAATTGTTCCTGTCTTACTGGGAACTGCCGATATCAATCATTGAAGAATGAAAGTTGCAGTGCCTCAGGACTATTAGGGATTTATTTAATTTTGGCTGTTTTATCTCGGTTGGTCCTGATGTTGACAGAAGAAACAGAATCCATAGAGATCATTTTTGAAGATCTAATTTTCATTTCATTTAATGGTTACTGCATCAGTTTTTGTACACCTGTCAGCCTGGATACTAAATGGGATTCTCAGAGTGCCTTTTACTCTCGAGTACACACCATTTTCAGTTGTCTTTGAACCTCTTCCTTGGTTTTCTCTCTCTAACCAACTATGTATCTCCAATAAAAAGAGACTTCTTTCAGACACAGACAAAGCTGACCGTGAGAGGCTCCTAAAAGTTCCCAATGAGTCACTGTTGAAATAACAGAGGATCTGTTAGCTCTGTTCACTAGTTCTCAATCAGTAATGATTGCCATCAGGTATCTTTCACTCTGCGCTGTGCTCCCAGACGGAACAGACACCTTCCCGACTCAATCGTTTCTTAAAGTTTCCAGTTCATCGCAGCAAAGAGAAAGAGCCTCCGCCAGAGAGGCAATCACATCTCAGCTCTGTGGAGAGAGTCGGCAAACTCTTTGTAATTTAGTTAGCAATCGCTGTCCTCAGGATACAGATATGATAGTGTTACACACGGCCTCAGGACCACGGCGGCAGTCCTATCCCAGCTCTCTATCGGAAGGGTGATACATCAGAGTGATGGTAAAACTGATTCCTTTCAGATTACCAGCTGCCCTCCGCCGATAGAAACAAGCAACAGCACCAACGATTTATCAAGAGCAAGGAGCATGAAATTGATTCTTAACTTCTAATAAGTCAGCTTTAATTTGAAAGTGTACTGGAAAAGAGTTACAAATAGTCTTCTCCAAGCTGTTTGGGAAAAGTGAGGCAGACAAGAGAAGCTTCGGAAGCTGAGATGTAAGCAGTGAGAGACAGGAAGGGATTTGTGTTACATGTTATTAGGCATTAGACACCAGTCGACATCAAGCATCTATCGAGGGCTGGGCTAGGCAGTGCAATATTACACAGCAGTGAGATGCCTCCCAAAGTTAACTGAGGAGGATTTGAGCCGCAGACAGGTTCCAGGATTTTAAAGGGTCAGCATTATATTTTGGAGATTCTACCACTGACTATGGGTTATCACGTTGGCAAGCACTGTCTCTGACTTCAGTTGCCCAATTGGTCCGGGCAGTGTAAGAAATTTTAGGAAATGGAAAGTCAATTAGGCCCAATTAGCCTGCTTATTTTTGAACAATCTGAATCCTGCCTACCCACATTCTCATAACAACCCTTAATCCCTCCAGAAATGCATCTAATTGTCTTGTCACCCCATTATGTCAATTTTTGACCGACTAATGCTCATGTGAAGCGCCTTGGGACATTTTACTACATTAAAAGCGCTATATAAATGCAAGTTGTTGTTGTTATACTGTCTACTTCGGTGGCCTTTCCTCATTTCACAACTCTATTACCCTTGTTGGGGACAGGGTATAGTCCTGTGTAGTCCAGGGGTTAGGCGTTGGGTTTTCAATCTGGTTTGAAATCCTAAGTTACTACTTGAGGAGACTCCTTGAGCAAGGGACTGCCTGCTACTCGCATTACTCAGAGCTCAATACAAGTGTGTATGAATAACTGGCCCCTATTTCCAGGAATTATACACTCCTGTCCGTGGCCCAGTGAAAGAGAGGGGGGCAGTTTTCCTTTGATTAAGGGTTGGCTGGAGGCAACTTTGAACTTTGATTACATTTTGGGTGAAAAATTCTAACTTCCCTTCTCACTCCTCATTTAACTTGTTGGCCCCGGTATCTGAATCCTTCATATTAGTAATTGCAGTGGATGAAAGATGATGTTTTTAGAGATAATTGGAAGAGTGCGGTATTGTATTGAGCACATTGTTTGGTGTTCTGGGCTATGGTTGGTATGATGTGAGTTTATTCATAGTACTTCATTGGCTATAAAGCCCTTTGAATGTCCTGAGGTCATGTAAGGCGCTATATCATAGTATCATAGTAGCTACAGTACAGGAGGAGGCCATTTGGCCCATCGTGCCTGTGCCGGCTCTTTGAAAGAGCTATCTAATTAGTCCCACTCCCCTGCTCTTTGCCCAAAGCCCTGTAAATTTTTTTCCCTTCAAGTACTTATCCAATTCCCTTTCGAAAGTTACTATTGAATCTGCTTTTCAGGCAGTGCATTCCAGATCATTACAACTTGCGTAAAAAAAATGTTTCCTCATGTCGTCTCTGGCTCTTTTGCCAGTCACCTCAAATCTGTGTCCTCTGGTTACCGACCCTTCTGCCACTGGAAATAGTTTCTCCTTATTTACTCTGTCAAAACCATTCATGATTTTGAACACCTCTATCAAATCTCCCCTTAACCTTCTCTGTTCTATGGAGAACCACTCCAGCTTCTCCACATAAATGCAAGTCTTTCTTTCCTTTCACTCCACCTTTACCTTCAGGTGTCCCACAGGAATGGCAGGATGATGCACTCGCCTGATCTGCCCTCCTTATGGAGGAGAACCCCTCTACCCCGTGCCACCCTTCAAACCACAACGAAGACCTGCAATTCATCTTGCGGTGCAGTGTGATATAGCTGCAACACACAGGAACAACGAGCCACCAATATATTGTAGCCTTCTATACTCCCCAGGAGTTACTCTGCCTGAGGAATTCAACAGCTCAATCCAATGTGATACCAGCCAAGTATTTAGATGTCCAATGAGACTATAGAAGGTATCCAACTGGATAGTCGTGTATACAGGAACAGAAATAAAGGCTGGTGCAGCCTGAACCTCTGTCACTAGAGGCCATTAACGTGGTAAAACATCCCAAGGAGCTTCATAGGAGTGTTATCAAACAAAATATGACACTGAGCCACATAAGGAGAGCGAAGGGCAGGTAACCAAAAGCTTGGACAAAGAGATAGGCTTTAAAGAGCATCTTAAAGGAGTAGAGGGGTGGAGAGGTTTAGGGAGGGAATTCCAGAGCTTAGGGCCTTGGCAGCTGAAGGCACGGCCGCCAATGGTGGAGCGATGAAAATCGGGGATGCGCAAGAGGCCAGAATTGGAGCACAGAGATCTTGCTAGAGACAGTTTATTTTTTTATTCGTCCATGGGATGTGGGCGTCGCTGGCGAGGCCAGCATTTATTGCCCATCCCTAATTGCCCTTGAGAAGGTGGTGGTGAGCCGCCTTCTTGAACCGCTGCAGTCCGTGTGGTGAAGGTTCTCCCACAGTGCTGTTAGGAAGGGAGTTCCAGGATTTTGACCCAGCGACGATGAAGGATCGGCGATATATTTCCAAGTCGGGATGGTGTGTGACTTGGAGGGGAATGTGCAGGTGGTGTTGTTCCCATGTGTCTGCTGCTCTTGTCCTTCATGGTGGTAGAGGTCGAGGGTTTGGGAGGTGCTGTCGAAGAAGCCTTGGCGAGTTGCTGCAGTGCATCCTGTGGATGGTACACACTGCAGCCACAGTGCGCCGGTGGTGAAGGGAGTGAATGTATAAGGTGGTGGATGGGGTGCCAATCAAGCGGGCTGCTTTGTCCTGGATGGTGTCGAGCTTCTTGAATGTTGTTGGAGCTGCACTCATCCAGGCAAGTGGAGAGTATTCCATCTCACTCCTGACTTGTGCCTTGTAGATGGTGGAAAGGCTTTGGGGAGTCAGGAGGTGAGTCACTCGACGCAGAATACCCAGCCTCTGACCTGCTCTTGTAGCCACAGTATTTATATGGCTGGTCCAGTTAAGTTTCTGGTCAATGGTGACCCCCAGGATGTTGATTGTGGGGAATTCGGCGATGGTAATGCCGTTGAATGTCAAGGGGAGGTGGTTAGACTCTCTCTTGTTGGAGATGGTCATTGCCTGGCACTTGTCTGGCGCGAATGTTACTTGCCACTTATCAGCACAAGCCTGGATGTTGTCCAGGTCTTGCTGCATGCGGGCTCAGACTGCTTCATTATTTGAGGGGTTGCGAATGGAACTGAACACTGTGCAGTCATCAGCGAACATCCCCATTTCTGACCTTATGATGGAGGGAAGGTCATTGATGAAGCAGCTGAAGATGGTTGGGCCTAGGACACTGCCCTGAGGAACTCCTGCAGCAATGCCCTGGGACTGAGATGATTAGCCTCCAACAACCACTACCATCCTCCTTTGTGCTAGGTATGACTCCAGCCACTGGAGAGTTTTCCCCCTGATTCCCATTGACTACAATTTTACTAGGGCTCCTTGGTGCCACACTCGGTTAAATGCTGCCTTGATGTCAAGGGCAGTCACTCTCACCTCACCTCTGGAATTCAGCTCTTTTGTCCATGTTTGGACCAAGGCTGTAATGAGGTCTGGAGCCGAGTGGTCCTGGCGGAACCCAAACTGAGCATCGGTGAGCAGGTTATTGGTGAGTAAGTGCCGCTTGATAGCACTGTCGACGACACCTTCCATCACTTTGCTGATGATTGAGAGTAGACTGATGGGGCGGTAATTGGCCGGGTTGGATTTGTCCTGCTTTTTGTGGACAGGACATACCTGGGCAATTTTCCACATTGTTGGGTAGATGCCATGTTGTAGCTGTACTAGAACAGCTTGGCTAGAGACGCAGCTAGTTCTGGAGCACAAGTCTTCAGCACTACAGCCGGGATGTTGTCGGGGCCCATAGCCTTTGCTGTATCCAGTGCACTCAGCCGTTTCTTGATATCACGTGGACAGTGCAATCCTCTTTCCCTCTACTTTTTCTTCATTTTGAATCTTCGAATGTAACATATATGATTTCTGAAAATTTCTTACGGTAGCATAATAGGACTTGCAGTACAATATGGACGGGATTGGATGATCTGCAGTGTCCCGCAGTGAGTCGCTTGCTGACACTCACCGTCTAGACTCATGTGAAAAATGGGAATTGAGAGGAAAACATTTTTTTGTTATTAAATTGCACAACATAAAACTCTTGCTAATATTTGCTGTGAGTTGCTTCTCAGTGGCAGTGAATGTCACGACAGGCGGACTTGTTGCTGAACATGAAGTGGCTGCAGTTGATCTCAGTCCATCTGACTTCCTGTCACCGAGCCTGTGATTGAAGCTCTTGGAACCGCTGCACAGTGTAAATATTTCCTGCTTCCCTGCTGATTCCGTTGGTGATCAACAAGTGTGAGTTGAGGTGTAAGAAAATAAACGTCAGTTCGGGCATCAATAATGACAGAGAGTAGGCATGGGGCCTGACACTTGTCAGTGGACTCACTTTGCGTGAAACAGCAACAGCAAAATTGCTTGTCATTTCAGAACTGTGTTCCAGTTAGTTCTGGATCTTTCCGATGAAATTTACAGCAAACATTGGACTCGTCAGAAGACGTAAGGAGTCGACGATCCTCATTTGCTAACAGACCAAGCATTCAGCAGGATACAGGGAGATTACAGTGTTCCACCCCACCGCCTCAAAACTGGACAGGTACTTGAGTGTAATGTAATTCAATCATAGCAGCTGCATGGAGTAGGGTTGCCAACCCTCCAGATTGTCCTTCAGGAATTGATTAATCTCCAGCACACTGCTGCGAGCAACTCAGAAGAAAAATCATAGGTGCATTAAACAAAATTGTGGGTTTTTTTCATTTTCTTTGAATACTTTTATTTATTAGTTATAGAAATATTGGAGATGGGGGGGGGGGGGAGAAAGGCTGTTTCACTCAAAGTCAAGATTAATCCAATTGGGTAACAAAGAGTCTGTTCCCTTTCCAATTGGCCGCCGGAAGGCAGTAGCACCTGGAGGATGGACCAATGGGAGGAGTGTGGGGGTGGGAGGATCATTTGATGAAACCTCCAGGAATACGTCCATCCAGAGTTGGCAACCCTAGCATGGACCGGTCAGAAAGCACCTTGACCAAGAGTGTTACAGCTAGAGGTCAGAAGCAGAAAAATGTTCTGAGGAAATCCTGAACTTTTTTTATATTTCAAAATATACCTTATTTCATAAAATTTAAAGATACAGTTCAATGTAAAAGGACACAATTTCAAGCAATGCAGTTCAAACCAATACAATGCAGATTATACACACTATGATCCCATTTTTACAATTCAAAACACGGTACATATCTTATACATTCTGTACAATACAAAGTGGGGTGGCCTTACATGGTGGCCTTTCCACATAGAGCCTTTTTGTTGGCCACACCTCGCTTCTGTCCCGCAGCACGTACTCCTGAAGGAGCTATCCACAATCGAGTGTTGACGACTGGCACACTCCAAGGTCCAGGAGGAAATCCTGAACTCCTGGTATTAAATATCTTGCTGCGATGGTTAAATAAGCATGCTGCACAAAGAGGGTTAAACTGCAGGACACACACTGTAAACTGATGGTTAAATATCACATTGTGGTACACAATATATACTGTGCAAATTAATTGGCATATAAATTATTATGATGATGTAATTTACAAAATAAAGATGGTAGAAACCATTTTGAAATTCCAATATTCTCCGTGTACAGTGCCTGGAGGAAACATTCAGATATTTCCATAAAATCCCATTACATTCTGTGCAGGCAGACAATGCCTTCATTATTTGCACGTTGGGGCTCTCACTAATCAGACCCTCATTAGGGAAATTTACATATTGAGAATCTCTGACCGGCTCACGTTTCACCCAATCAATGGGAAATGTCAGAGCAACTCAGCTCAGCACGAGAAGATTAACATTCTGTCACTGCTGTTACATAGAAATTACAACACGGAAGTCTCTCCTGCTCTCCATCCTCCTACATTTAATCGTATATCCATGTCCCTTCATTCTAGACCCCTCAATCACTGGAAACAGTTTGTCTCTATCTACTCTGTCTCATCCCTACATAATGTTCTCTACCAAATCACCCCACAATCGCCTACGTTCTAACAAAAACAGTCCACATTTTTTAAGTCTTTCTTTGTATTTGTATTTCCTCATACCAGGCAGCATCCTCGTGAATCTGTGCTGTACCCTTTCCATTGCCTCAATATCCTTCCTATAGTGTGGAACCCAAAATACACGATTGTCACGTTTCCTACATTACAACAGTGACTACACTTCAAGAGTACTTCATTGGCTGTAAAATGCTTTGGGACGCGAAAGACGGTGTATAAATGCGAGTCTTTCTTTCTTTCTCTTCTTGCTCTGGTGAGCCCCCAGGTCCAGACCCCCTTTATTGAAATGAGGCTAAGCCCAGAAGTTCCAGTGGTGGGGTCTAAGGCTGTGATCTCTGTTGTCGTACATTCACAGATTCAGCATTGAACAGGCATGTGGTGCAGTAGTGCCCTCTGGGGGACTGGGCCTGTCGTTTCCATCAATCACACAAAGTTAATCAACGCAGCGAGAGAGAGGGTCAATATTTATAGCTGCTCCTTGCTGCGGCTACTGACTGTTCTACTCCAAACTTGTGCTGTTACTGCTGAACATTACCTCAACCCGTCAGCTCACGGCATCCCCGTTCCCGCAGATCTGTTGTTGCTCCGTGCAAGAGATTTCGCAACTACAGCGTTACATGACATCTGGATGCATCGGGATGATTTTAACCTAACTCACCGGGCAGGAATCCCACGGGATCAGGTGGAACGCCAGTTTTAAACCTCACCCAATATTAGCTTCAGTGGAGAGTAAAATCGGGCGGGCTGTGATACCAGCCTTGCTCCTGATACCGTCAGTTTCCCGACAGGCGGGTTAGGTTAAAATTGCCCCCATCATCACAGCTGGGTTAAAGTCCTGGAATGTCCTACCTAACACCATTGTGAAGGCACCTTCAGCACACAGACTGCAGCGGTTCAAGAAGAAGGCCCACCATCGCCTTCTCAGGGCAACTAGGGACGGGGCAATAAATACCGGCCTCACCAACATCACCCACATCTCGTGAATAAATAAAATTCTACGCACCCAACACCACACCTAATTCAGGCAGTGTCGTGTAGGAGGAGTGTTGTAGATATTCATCTAATGAAACCAATAGTCTATTGAACGTGGATGTCACATACACCGGTGCCCGTCCCTCTAGACACGTTATCCCAGACAGTCCCTAATCTTTTCCCCAAACATAGAGTTACACTGACACTTAATCATAGGTACCCTTCTCCCCATCACACTCCCTAAACATTAGTCCAAGACCATTAGCTGAGCTGCTAAACGATTCAATGGCAGAATGAAAGAGCAGGGAGTTCTCCTGGTCAACACTCAACCTAGGCCGCTAAAATAGTCTTCCTGCTCACTCGTTTGTGCGACTTTGCTATGTACAAATTGGTAACCGTGTTTGTCTACACAATAGCGACTGCACTTCAAAAAGTAATTAATTTGATTTGAAATGCTTTGAGACAGCTTGAGGATGTAACAAGGTGATCTAATGGCAAACCCTTTCTTTTCTCTTGATATAAATTGTCCTATCTGAACACCTGGTATAAACAGTCCCTTAACCGCCCAACAGCATGTAGCTAACACTCTGAATCTCCCTCCCCCTGCATTGGTGCTGACTGTTTTCACACATGTGGACTCTAAGCAGAGTTTAATGCTCTGCCCTGGGTACCTGTGTAAACAGCTTCACTCTAACTGATGTGAGAGCCACTGCCGGCATTGCAGCCGGCCCAAATTGGTGAACTCCATACTGGCGAGCTACATCGGGACGCCGATCGGTGTCCGCTTCCCACCGGTTAAATGCAGATGAAGTCTGGTGCCGAATTCGACATTGAGGAGGCATTGCTGGACTTGGTTCTGGGGAATGAGGCGGGCCAAGTGGAGCAAGTGTCAATGGGGGAACATTTAGGGAACAGTGATCATAGTATCATAAGGTTTAGAATAGCTATGGAAAAGGACATGGACCACTCCAAAGTAAAAATACTCAATTGGAGATGGGCCAATTTAAGTGGGATGAGAACAGATCTGGCCCGGGTAAATTGGAATCAAAGATTGGCAGGCAAAACTGTAATTGAACAATGGGCGGCCTTTAAGGAGGAGATGGTTCGGGTGCAGTCATGGTACATTCCCACGAGGGAGAAAGGTAGGGCAACTAAAGCCAGAGCTCCCTGGATGACAAAAGAGATAGAGAGTAAGTGGAAGCAGAAAAAGGAGGCGAATGACAGATGTCAGGTTGATAACACAAATGAGAACCAGGCTGAATACAGAAAGTTCAGAGCGGAAGTGATAAAGGAAATAAGAGGGGCAAAGAGAGAGTACGAGAAAAGACTGGCAGCTAACATAAAAAGGGAATCCAAAAGTCTTCTATAGGGATGTAAACAGTGAGCAGGTAGTAAGAGGAGAGGTGGGGCCAATCAGGGAGCAAAAAGGAGATCTACTCATGGAGGCAGAATACTTTGGCAGCATCTTCTTCCTTCGTAAAGACAGATGCAAAGTCTCAGTAAAGGAAGATGTAGTTGAGGATACTGGACGGGCTTAAAATTGATAGAGGAGGTACTGGAAAGGCTGGCTGTACTTAAAGTAGATAAGTCACTCGATCCAGATGGGATACATCCTGGCTTGCTGAAGGAAGTAAGGGTAGAAATTGCGGAGATACTGGCCATAATCTTCCAAACATCCTTAGATATGGGGGTGGTGCCAGTGGACTGGAGAATTGCAAATGTTACACCCTTGTTCAAAAAAGGGTGTAAGGATAAACCCAGCAACTATAGGCCAGTCAGTTTAACACCTCTGGTGGGGAAACTTTTAGAAATGATAATCCGGGACAGAATTAACAGTCACTTAGAAAAGTGTGGATTGATTAGGGAAAGCCAGCACGGATTTGTTAAAGATAAATCGTGTTTAACTAACTTGATAGAGTTTTTTGATAAGGTAACAGAGAAGGTGGATGAGGGCAATGCGGTTGATGTGGTGTATATGGACTTTCAAAAGGTGTTTGATAAAGTGCCACATAATAGGCTTGTCATCAAGATTGAAGCCCATGGAATAAAGGGGGCAGAAGCAGCATGGATACAGAATTGGCTGAGACAGGAAACAGAGAGTAGTGGTGAACGGTTGTTTTTTCCCCAGGGGTCAGTACTAGGACCATTGCTTTTCTTGATATATATTAATGACTTGGATTTGGGTGTACAGGGAACAATTTCAAAATCTGCAGATGACACAAAACTTGGAAGGGTAGTAAACAGTGAGGAGGATAGTGATAGACTTCAAGAGGATGTAGACAGGCTGGTAAAATGGGCGGACAAATGGCAGATGAAATTTAACGCAGGAAAATGTGAAGTGATACATTTCGGTAGGAAGAACGAGGAGAGGCAATATAAACCAGAGGGCACAATTCTAAAAGGGGTACAGGAACAGATAGATCTGGGGGTATATGTGCACAAATTGTTGAAGGTGGCAGAGCAGGTTGAAAAACCAGTTAAAAAAGCATATGGGATCCTGGGCTTTATAAATAGAGGCATAGAGTTCAAAAGTATGGAAGTCATGATGAACCTTTATAAAACATTGGTTCGGCCACAACTGGAGTATTGTGTCCAGTTCTGGGCACCGCACTTTAGGAAAGATGTGAAGGTCTTGGAGGCAGAGCAGAAAAGATTTACTAGAATGATTCCAGGGATGAGGGACTTTAGTTACGTGGACAGACTGGAGAAGCTGGAGTTGTTCTCCTTGGAACAGGGAAGGTTGAGAGGAGATTTGATAGAGGTATTCAAAATTATGAAAGGTCTAGACAGAGAGAAACTGTTCCCATTGACAGAAGGGTGAAGAACCAGAGGACATAGATTTAAGGTGATTGGCAAAAGAACCAAAGGTGACATGAGGAAAAACTTTTTTATGCAGCGAGTGGTTAGGATCTGGAATGCACTGCCCGGCAGAGTGGTGGAGGCAGATTCAATCGGGGCCTTCAAAAGGGAACTGGATAAGTACTTGAAAGGAAAAAAATTGCAGGGCTATGGGGAAAGGGTGGGGGAGTGGGACTAGCTGGATTGCTCTTGCATAGAGCCGGCACGGACTCGATGGGCCAAATGGCCTCCTTTCGCGCTGTAACCTTTCTATGATTCTTTCATTCTATGTCTCCTGCCGGCACGGGTCTGTGCATGGAGTTCCAATTTCTTGCCCCCAGTGTTTCCGAGCAGCAACATCTCCCGCACACGACCAATTCCACAGCGATAGCGATTCCTCTGTCAACCAGTAACCTCAATGTTACTCAACAGTGAGAAGTTCTTGCTCTGGGACGGTTGTGTTTCGCATGCTGATCCCAGGAAATTGCTCCAGTAACCACCAATTGTTTTAATTTAGTGAATTAAGATTCTTGTGATAAATGGAGATTGGATTTGACTTTTTAATGAACTGTCTATGGGCAGCAGCCGTGTAAACACGGTCTCATTAAACTCTCATCTGATTAACGACCATTAGTTTGGAAAACCAACCTTTCACCTCTAGAACTTGGGTTGGAATCGAGTCCGGACAAGGGATGAAAGTCTCCTCTCTGTCTCTGTCTGAATTCTAATCCAGGCCACAGGTGTCGATGTGTGGCACCTTGGCCTGAAGCCTCACAAATTTATTATTTGTTGACACTCTTGTTTGTTTAATTCTTTCAGTGCTTGATTCTGGCTGACAAGTTTCAGCCAGAAGCTCTCATCCCAAAGGGAGCCCCTTCAATGTACTGCAACATAAGCCAAAAGCCCACAAATCAATGGTGCTGTGTCCTTTGCTGTAAGCTGTGCTACAAATTTATTATTTAAGGATTAATTAAAATGCAACAATAATGTGCATTTCCATAGCCCTCCCCACATACAGGGAGCCATCCTCGCTAACAGAGGACTAGCAAGAGCTGACCACCATCATTCATCTTTCAATATCGAAGAAGACAGCTGGAATATCATCTCATTTTCTGCAGTAAGTTCTTTGATGACCGATGAGACCTGATTTTGCTGGGAATGAGTGTCGGCAGATTGAACAGTGGATCCCGAACACACCAGGTTGGGAATCTTGATTTTTCAGGCGTTTACATTCAGTATCAGCAATGCGACGGGCCTCACAGTACGAGATTGCCTTCATGGATGGTTTTTCACCAGACTCTCTTATCTTAAGCAAGTTGTTAGCCCTTATGGACGTCTCTCTTACACCGTTTTAGAGTTGCTTTTAAACAGCCTTTACATCTCTTTTGTTGACCGCCACAAAATCGCTTCCCAGTTGTCAATGCGCCAAAAAAGATCTTCGGGATTAGTTCATCTGATGCTCGCAACACATAACCTGCCCATCGTAGCCATGCCTTCATGATCAGAGCATTCATCCTTGTGAAGCAAGAGCTGACCAGCACTTTCAAACAAAACGCTGACAGTGTGTACTTGGACAGGTCAAATGCTAAACATACATAGACCCTGCAGGGAAAAGAATTAAAACCAAAGAAAGAGATTTGGGTGTTTTAGTGGATCTCGAAAGGTCCAGGACCAATGTCATGAAGCTATAGCTAAAGCCTGCCAAGGTGTATTTACAAGATAATTCACTCTAAAACAAAGCACACTATTTTGTCCTTAGTTAGGCCTCAGTAGAATATTGTGCCCAGTTTTGGTCTCCTCACATTGAGGCTTTAGATGTGGCAACATGGACAGGAAGTTGGTTAATGAAAACAGAAACTAGCTAATTTCTAGGCCTTTACATTTATATAGCACCTCAGGTCGTCCTGAAGCGCTCCAAAGCCAATTATGTACTTTTGAAATGTAGCCACTGCTGTAATGTAGGAAATGTAGCAGCCAATTTGCACACTGCAAGATCTCACAAACAGCAATGAGATAATGCCCAGATCATCTATTTTAATGATGTTGGTTGAGGGATAAATATTGACCAGGACACTGGGGAGAACTCCCTGCTCTTCTTCAAAATAGTGTCATGGGATCCTTTACATCCACGTGAGAGGGCAGACGGGGCCTCGGTTTAATGTCTGATCTGAAGACGGCGCCTCTGACATTGCAGAACTCCCTCAGTACTGGAGCGTCAGCCTGGATTTTGTGCTCAAGTCCGAGTGGGGCTTGAACCCACAACCTTCCGACTCAGAGGCGAGAGTGCTGACGCCTTGGTTAATCTTGTGCGGTTAGTAGGCTGAGCAGATGTTAGACACAATTTGATGCGGAAAAACATGAATGACGCTTTTTGGTAGGAAGAGCGAGAGGATACATCCACTAAATGGTAAAACTTGAAAAGGAGTCGAGGAGCAGAGAGACGTGCGGAATTCAGATACACAAATCTGTAAAAGTTTGTGGGGCAAGTTGACGAAGCTGTAGAAAAGTAGATGGGATCCAATAAATAGGGGCACAGAGTAGAAAAGCAAAGGGGAAATGCTAAACCTGTACAAATCATTGGCTCGGCCAATGAATAGAAGGGCTGATTTCTTGATCGGATGGTGCAGGTGAGGAACAATAGGTGAGGCCATTTAAATGAACAGGATTGGCGATTGGCCCTGGAGCTGGGGATTGGGGCAGGTGTTTTGGGACCAGGGCTGGGAATGGGATTGCAACTGGAACTGGGACTGAACAGAAACTGAGACTGCAGACAGGGGCAGGATTGGGGATTAGCGACTGGCATCAGGATGGAACTGGGACAGGGACATGGACTGAGGGTTGGGCATGGGGACTGGGGTCGAGGGCTGGGCACTGGGGACAGGGGCAGAGTCTGGGGACAGGGGCTGAGACAGTGCAATCCCATGGAGTTGGCTGTTTAGAAAGTAGGTCATGTTCTTTGCCTCTCAGCTCTAGTGTGCTAGAACACAGCTATTAATATTCCAGTCAGCCGCCTCTGTTTGAAGTGAAATGCCTGATTTGTGAATAATGTTGCTTTCATTCGACATGACTCAAAGATGTAATTACAGGGAGTCACTGGAATGACTCCGATCCACACTGATTTCTTTTTAAATCCTATTGTTCAGCATCCAAGATAATTATGGAATGATTCCAAATTATTTTATATTTAAAAGCTTGCTGCGTGCAGCCTCTCATTGGGATGCTTCTTATTGCACAGACACAGGAAATTAACAACAACAACAACTTGCATTTATATAGCGCCTTTAACGTAGTAAAACGTCCCAAGGTGCTTCACAGGAGCGATTATCATACAAAATTTGACACTAAGCCTCATAGGAGATATTAGGACAGGTGACCAAAAGCTTGGTCAACGAGGTAGGTTTTGAGGAGCGTCTTAAAGGAGGAGAGAGAGGCGGAGAGGTTTAGGGAGGGAATTCCAGAGCTTAGGGCCTAGGCAGCTGAAGGCACGGCCGCCAATGGTGGAGTGATTAAAATCAGGGATGCGCAAGAGGCCAAAATTGGAGGAGCGCAGAGATCTTGGAGGGTTGTAGGGCTGGAGGAGGTTACAGAGATAGGGAGGGGCAAGACCATGGAGGGATTTGAAAACAAGGATGAGAATTTTAAAATCAAAGTGTTGCCAAACCAGGAGTCAATGTAGGTCAACGAGCACAAGGGTTATAGGTCATTAAATGACTGCCTACATTGGTGTGTGTTCTGGGACACGGGCAGCTAATTAAATGATTCTCAGACCGTAGACATTGGTTTCTCTGCAACCATTGCAGGCTGGGATCCAGGGTCTGCAATAATCCTGACACAGACATGCTGGCCTAGAAATTCGGGGGTTGCCCATTTTTTGGCAGGGGGAGGGGGGCGTGAAGGGAAGGATCACCGCCGCGCAGCCCCGCGATATTGGACCTCAGGCCTCGGGCCTCATTTTCATCGAGCCGGCAAGCTGCAGAGAACAACAGGAGCACGGTTAATGTTTATTCAGGGTAATGGTTACTCACTGTGTAACTGCACACTTATTCCTTACTTCTTTTATTTGTTCTTGGGATGTGGGTAGTATTTATTGCCCAATAGTTGCGCTGAGGACATTAAGAATCAGCCACCTAGTGTGAGACAGGAGTCATATATAGGCCCGACCAGGTAGAGGTGGCAGGTTCCCTTCCCTGAGGACATTAGTGAACCAGCTGGGTTTTTTACATTGAATTACATTGAGTTTACAGCACAGAAACAGGCCATTCGACCCAACTGGTCTAAGCTGGCCCTCATGCTCCTCACGATCCTCCTCCCTCCCTACTTCATCTAACCCTATCAGCACATCCTTCTATTCCTTTCTCTCTCATATGCTTATCTAGCTTCCCTTTAAATGCATCTATGCTATTCTTTTTTTTATTTGTTCATGGGATGTGGACGTCGTTGGCGAGACTGGCATTTATTGCCCATCCCTAATTGCCCTTGAGAAGGTGGTGGTGAGCCGCCTTCTTGAACCGCTGCAGTCCGTGTGGTGAAGGTTCTCCCACAGTGCTGTTAGGAAGGGAGTTCCAGGATTTTGACCCAGCGACGATGAAGGAACGGTGATATATTTCCAAGTTGGGATGGCGTGTGACTTGGAGGGGAACGTGCAGGTGATGTTGTTCCCATGTGCCTGCTGCCCTTGTCCTTCTAGGTGGTAGAGGTCGCGGGTTTGGGAGGTGCTGTCGAAGAAGCCTTGGCGAGTTGTTGCAGTGCATCCTGTAGATGGTGCACACTGCAGCCACTGTGTATCGGAGGTGGAGGGAGAGAATGTTTAGGGTGGTGGATGGGGTGCCAATCAAGAGGGCTGCTTTGTCCTGGATGGTGTCGAGCTTCTTGAGTGTTGTTGGAGCTGCACTCATCCAGGCAAGTGGAGAGTATTCCATCACACTCCTGACTTGTGCCTTGTAGACGGTGGAAAGACATTCACCTGAACTATTCCTTGTGGTAGCGAGTTCCATTTTCTCACCACTCTTTGGGCAAAGAAGTTTCTCCTGAATTCCCTATTGGATTTATTAGTGACTATCTTATATTTATGGCCCCTAGTTCTGGTCTCCCCCACAAGTGGAAGCATTTTCTCTATGTCTACCCTATCAAACCCTTTCATTATCTTAAAGACTTTTATCAGGTCACCCTTTAGCCTTCTCTTTTCTAGAGAAAAAAGCCCCAGCCTGTTCATCCTTTCCTGATAAGAATATCCTCTCAGTTCTGGTATCACCTTGTGAATCTTTTTTGCACCTTCTCTAGTGTCTCTATATCCCTTTTATAATATGGAGACCAGAACTGTGCACAGTACTCCAAGTGTGGTCTAACATAATTTCTCTGCTTTTCAATTGTATCCCTCTAAAATGAACCCCAGTGCTTGGTTTGCTTTTTTTATGGTCTTATTATCCTGCGTCGCTACTTTTAGTGATTTGTGTATCTGTACTCCTAGATCCCTTTGCTCCTCTATCCCACTTAGACTCTTATTATCCAAGCAGTGTGTGGCCTCCTTATTCTTCCAACCAAAATGCACCACCTCACTTATCTATATTGAAATTCATTTGCCAATTACATGCCCATTCTGCAAGTTTATTAATGTCTTCTTGTATTTTGACACATTCTTCCTTTGTATTAAGTACACTCCCATATTGGTGTCGTCCGCAAATTTTGACATTGAACTTCCGAGTCCAAATTGTTAATGTGAATTGTGAACAACAGTGGTCCCAGCACCGATTCCTAGGGAACACCATTTCCCACCTTTTGCCAGTCTGAGTAGCTACCCATAACCCCTACTCTCTGTTTTCTGTTTTGTAGCCAGCTTGCTATCCATTCTGCTACCTGTCCCCTGACTCCACATGCTCTGACCTTAGTCATGAGTCTACAATGTGGTACTTTATCGAAGGCCTTTTGAAAATCCAAATACACTACATTTTCTGCATTATCCTTGTCTATTCTTTCTGATGCTTCTTTAAAGAATTCAATAAGGTTGGTCAAGCATGACTTTCCCTTCTGAAATCCGATAATCTGACAGTTTTTATGATCATTTGCTGTTTTGCCAGCCCATAAATCAGCAGGTTTTATTGAGTTTGATTTCACAGCCTGCCCTGGTGGGATTTAAACTCACATGCTTGGGTTCCTAGTCCAGTACAATAACCACTAGGCTACGATATCCTGTTCTATGCAGAGGTTGGTCCATAAGGTAGAAAATAAGAAATGGAGGCTTTACTAAAATCCTACCCGTGATATAAATTGATTTTGTAATCCATGCATTTGAGAATTTAAAAATATACCTGCTTCCTTACTCCCCCGTGCTGTCACTGTTTTCAGGTTTTTATGCTAGGTATTCTCAAGTGTTAGCATCACTGGCCAGTAAACAGATCTGAAGTCCCTTATGGTCCAGAGAATGCCTCCTGGTGCACAATATCTAGTTATATAGCATGATCCTGGAATCATAACAGAGAACCCTTACTCCATATATTGCTGACTGAGATATCATAACGCTTAACCCCACCTACTCACCACTTCACCATATCTCTCAACCCCACCTACTCACCACTTCACCATATCTCTCAACCCCACCTACTCACCACTTCACCATATCTCTCAACCCCACCTACCCACCACTTCACCATATCCCTCAACCCCACCTACCCACCTTATCCCTCAATCTCATCTACCCACCATCTCATGATATTGTTCAATCCCATTTAGCCACCATAACCCTCAATCCCACCTACCCACCATAACCCTCAATCCCACCTACCCACCATAACTCTCAATCCCACCTACCCACCATAACCCTCAATCCCACCTACCCACCATAACCCTCAATCCCACCTACCCACCATAACCCTCAATCCCACCTACCCACCATAACTCTCAATCCCACCTACCCACCATAACCCTCAATCCCACCTACCCACCATAACTCTCAATCCCACCTACCCACCATAACCCTCAATCCCACCTACCCACCATAACCCTCAATCCCACCTACCCACCATAACTCTCAATCCCACCTACCCACCATAACTCTCAATCCCACCTACCCACCATAACCCTCAATCCCACCTACCCACCATAACCCTCAATCCCACCTACCCACCATAACCCTCAATCCCACCTACCCACCATAACCCTCAATCCCTTCTTTCTCCACAATCATGACTACGCTGCATTGGATTTATTAATGCCATCTGAATCGGTTAAGTTGCATCTTAAAGGTCTGATGGGTTTGGATCGTAGCCACAGGCTTTCCTCAATCTTCTTGTTTTTGTTAAAATAAAGAATAAGTTGATAAATGATGAGAGAATGAGATGCTGATCTAGGATCTCAGTCTGTGTTTAATGAGCGGGACACTCAGTGACTTTCAGGGATTATTTAAAGTTGGTTGCAGTTTACCTTCAGAAGGATCAATGCTAGCGTTGAATTTCTCTGGGAGGCTGACGGTTGTAGAGATCCCAATCAGGAGACGGCTCAGTCACTGCCATAAACCACGAGTCGGGCTTTATATCTGTTTAAAAAAACAGCAAATTTAACAAATTTCAAGGTTTGTTGAAGGAGCTGGAATTTTCCAGGAGGCTAAACCAATCGTTACTGATGGCTCCACAAGCTACTCGACCCGACATCCGTGCCTCTTGGCTGAAACACTGATTGTCAGTGAGAGTAAAATCCTTGCTTACTTCCTAAAATTCAGTAATGATATAATTCTTAGAATTTTCAACAATTTTCAGTTGGTCTTCATTCCTTTCATTTTAAACAAAGCTTTGGCCACACAATGAAGAGGAAGTGGAATAAATAACAAAGAGGAGGGAGACAGGAACAGAGAGGAATGAGATGGAGGAGTGTGAAGGATGGATGAGAGAGAAGAGAGAGAAGCAGCAAGGAATAGAGTGGAATAGATTGTAGTGAAGAATAAAGAGGAAAGACAGATGAACACAGAATTAAGTGAGGGAGCAACAGTGAGAAATAGAACAGAGAGCAGTGAGGAATAGTGGAGAGGGAGAAACAGTGAGGTACGAAGAGAAGAGAGAGGAATAGAGTGAGGACATAGAGCTAAGAATAGAGGAGTAGAGTGAGGAAGACAAATATAGGAACAGTAGAATGAGGAATAGAGGGGGAGGAATAAAGAGGGAAACACATGGTGAGAAAGAGGGAAGAATAAAGAATGAGTAATGGAGAATGAGGGTTTTTGAGTTAGGAATGGTGAAGAGAAGTAGACAGAAGAGAGTCAAGAATAGAGAGAGACGAAAGAGTGAGTAATAGGGAATGAGGAATAAGGAGAGAGGAATAGAGACAGGAATGGAAAATGAGAAATAAAGAATAAGAAATACAGATGAGGAAGAGGAGGAATAGAGAGAAGCAGAATGGTGAAGAGAGGTAGGGATAAAAAATGAAAAATAGAGACTGAGGAACAGGAAAGAGTGAATAGAGACACAGGAATAGAGAGAGAAATAGTGTGAAGAAAAGGTGAGGAATAGAGAGCAAAAGATTGGAGAGTGGGGAATAAAAAAAGAGAATAATACTGAGTGAGGAATAGAGAATGAGGAATAGATAGTGAGTAATAGAGTGAGGAATAGGGAGAGGCAGTGGAGCCCGTCTCTAGATAGACCTTAATTAATTGATCCAAATTTTCAAAGCTTTCCATAAAATGGTTTTCTCTTCCAATTTATAAAAACCTGTTAATATCTTTTTCCAGTTTTTGTACATTAAAATAAAATCATTCATCAAAATATATGTTGAGAAATAAAGGAGTAAATAAATCAGAGTGCTCAGAATAAAGAGATTGGTCACTACTGGGTCAGATTGATATAACTGGTGTCTGCTGCAAGGTGAGTGGTGGGTCTATCACTGGAGGAACCATCTCATGTTCACTGACCAGCGGTAACAAGATTTTTGTTTATTTGGAAGTATCTAAAACCACAAATTAAAGTGGGAGGCAGGGAGCCCATCCCGCTGGGTCCCAAGCAGCTGGTACCCGTGTGTGTGGTGCACAGGATGAGAATTTTTTTTTTAAAATTAGTATTTTAAATATTTGTGAGGTTTGTAAAAAAGCCAGAGCTCTGGGACCTGCCCCACAAATGCACCTGTCTCCGAGTCCTTTCTTAGGAACATGGGAACAGGAGTAAATCATTCAGCCACTGGTGAAGAGTCAATGAACAGTGGAACAGGTTCGAGGGGATGAATGGCCTACTCCTGTTCCTACTTTTCTCTCTCTGTATCTCTCCCTCTCTCTATCTCACTCTGTAACTCTCTCTCTGCATCTCACTCTGTATCTCACTCATTCTGTATTTCACTCTCTGTATCTCTCCCCCTCTCTGTATCTCTCCCCCTGTATCTCACTCCCTCTGTATCTCTCCCCCTTTCTGTATATCTCTCCCTCTGTATCTCACTCCCTCTCTGTATATCTCTCCCTCTGTATCTCACTCCCTCTCTGTATCTCACTCCCTCTCTGTATATCTCCCTCTCTGTATCTCACTCCCTCTCTGTATATCTCCCTCTCTGTATCTCACTCCCTCTCTGTATATCTCCCTCTCTGTATCTCACTCCCTCTCTGTATCTCCACCCCCCTCCTCTGTATCTCTCTCTCGCTCCCCCCTGTCCCCCCAGGACTGCTGCATGAACCTGTGTCAGAATTTCCATACAGGAGTAGATCCAGTTTTCCTTTGTTTAAATGTCAACTTCTGTTGCCATGGAACGGCCTCATCCACAAGGACATCAGAAATAACAACTAAGACGGAAGCAAACATTTCCTAGACATTACGGATCTCAGCGCTATTAACCAGCTCTGCAGCAAAGTGCCGTTTAATATACTTTGACCTCAGCCGATATCAAATTTTACATGAACACAACACAGAGCAGTTTGTCAATAGTTTAAAAATCCGCTGTGATATGAAACCATCCATGGGGCACTGATGCTCTGTTTGATTCTTAATGCATTTCCACAGCCTCGGGGGATCTGACAAACGGCTTTTAGATAAGATCGTTTCATCAGTAAACTACTGACTGGAATTGCCATCCTAGACCGCAAAGCTGCCAATCACAAGGAGCTCTGCAGATAGACATCGGAGCAAAAATTGTCAGTAAAATTAGAAAGCAATGGTTATAACACCACAGCTCGGAATAACCAGTGAAGCTCTCAGTCTGATCTGGACAAAGTTCCAGGCTCTTTGACAGGCGCTGCCTCTATTTTATGTTAATAGCCAAGAATTAAACATTAAGCAGTTTTTAAATGTCTAATTGTGCATAAAACTAACAAACTTTAAATTACACACTTCTCGCTGCTCAGCTCCCGTGTCCATTCAGAGTCTCAAATATCCAGCACAGCAAAGGTTTGATTTGAGTATTAGTGGGATCGCCACACACTGGGCTAATTACCAGCACTGGCTCTCGGTGTTGGCAGTTTCTGTATATGTTACGAGGGCAGTGAATGACTTTAATTTACGAAAATTATCCTGTCAGACCTGCTGTGCCTCTGATGCCTTTTGAATTCTTCTCTTTTTCATTTTTTTTCTGGACAACCCTTGCAGTCTCCCGAGGCCGTAATGGACATGAAATCCTGTCCAGTCAATGCTGCTCAGTGTTTGTGATGCCTCACGCAGTGCAACAACTCCCGTTCACTGATCGCCCCTGTTGTTGCTGACTCACTTTGGCTCCCGATCCCCCAAAGCCTCAAATTTAAAATTGTCATCCTTGTTTTTAAACTCCACCATGGCCTCCCCATCTCGGTAACCCCTTCCAGCCAAACAACGCCCCTCCCCCAGAACTCTTTATTCCTCTGACTCTGGCCTCCAGCATCGCCCCTTCCTGCACCCCCACCATTGGCGGCCGTGTCTTCAGCCTAGGCTCCGTGTTCTGGAATTCCCCTCTCTGGCTCTCCTTCCTCCTTTAAGGCCCTCTTAAAATCTACTTCTTTGACCAAGGTTTTGCCCACCCCTCTTAACATCTATTTCTTTGGCTGGACATCTATTTTTTTTTATTACGCCTCGGTGTAGTGCCTTTGAGAGATTTTTCTACTTTAAAGGCGCTATATAAATGTGTGCTGTTGTTGTATATGCGCGTGTCCATGTTATATACATCACACTAACAAACTTTCACCATGGACTACTCCTCAGAATCAGTTTCTTTCTTGGACACACGAATCTCCATCAAAGACGGGCACCTCAGCACCTCACTCTACCGCAAGCCCACGGACAACCTCACGATGCTCCACTTTTCCAGCTTCCACCCTAACCACATCAAAGAGGCCATCCCCTATGGACAGGCCCTGCGAATACACAGGGTCTGCTCAGACGAGGAGGAACGCGATGGACACCTACAGACGCTGAAAGACGCCCTAGTAAGAACGGGATATGATGCTCGACTCATCGATCGACAGTTCCGACGGGCCACAGCGAAAAATCGCATAGACCTCCTCAGGAGACTAACACGGGACGCAACCAACAGAGTACCCTTTGTCGTCCAGTACTTCCCCGGAGCGGAGAAACTACGCCATGTTCTCCGCAGCCTTCAACATGTCATCAATGAGGACAAACACCTCACTATGGCCATCCCCACACCTCCACTACTCGCCTTTAAACAGCCACCCAACCTCAAACAGACCATCGTTCGCAGCAAATTACCTAGCTTTCAAGAGAACAGCGTCCACGACACCACACAACCCTGCCACGGTAACCTCTGCAAGACATGCCAGATCATCGACACAGATACCACCATCACACGAGAGGACACCACCCACCAGGTGCATGGTTCATACTCCTGTGACTCGGCCAACGTTGTCTACCTCATACGTTGCAGGAAAGGATGCCCCAGAGCATGGTACATTGGCGAGAACATGCAGACGCTGCGACAACGGATGAACGGACACCGCGCAACAATCGCCAAACAGGAGGGTTCCCTCCCAGTCGGGGAACACTTCAGCAGTCATGGACATTCATCCACCGACCTTCGGGTAAGCGTACTCCAAGGCGGCCTTCGAGACACACGACAACGCAAAATCGTCGAGCAGAAATTGATAGCTAAGTTCCGCACCCATGAGGACGGCCTCAACCGGGATCTTGGGTTCATGTCACGCTACACGTTACCCCACCAGCGAACAAATGTTATCTGTTTTTAATATAATGGGTCATTTGCTGGCTTTCTCTGCCTTCCGGATGTTTCTGCCTCTCTCTGTTTTTTTTCCTGTTTGTTTTTTTGTTGAATGTGTATTCGGGGGTTCTGCAGGTGACACCTCTCTGTCTGAACACGGTGATTGCCTTGGCAACGGGCAGTTGCAGGGGCATTCTGTAAACACCATGTATTGTTCTATATGTATAAATGCGTAGGCTTCGAGGAGCTCCTGAACATTTACCTGAGGAAGGAGGAAGCCTCCGAAAGCTTGTGAATTTAAAATAAAATTGCTGGACTATAACTTGGTGTTGTAAAATTGTTTACAAACATCACACTATGTCATGTATATTTTACAGTCCATGTCATATACATTCAGTCAGATCATGTATGCAACTCAAACAGAGCCTGGGACTGGAGTTTCTAGCCAGTAATTCTAAGCATTATTCTGAAACTCTGTGGAGCTCAGGGGGTGTTTGGCTCCTTACTCCAATCCCTGTGTAAAGAACAGCATCATAATTAGAGCTGGAGTCTTCCTGCAGGAATCTTTCCCAGAGATCTGTGTGCGAGGGTGACAGGCAGTGCCTAGGTATTATCTTCAGAACCAACAATTAGAGGTTTAAACACTGCCTAATTTTTAATTGTGCATAAAACTAACAACGGCTAAATTGCAAGTTTCTCACCGTTTTGATTCTCTCTTTATTCAGTCACAGTTTATTCTGCGAATTGCTCCGAGTCACTGAGCACAGCTAATCATTAGAAAGAGTTTCTGATATCAGGATTTTCTGCATCTGTCACAATCTCTCTTGGTCTGATAGATCTAATTGATCATCCAAGGGCCAGCTAATTAATCACAGGCGAGCAGATCTGATGGTCTTGTGGCTCTGAATCGAGTTGAAATTCTATGTGGATGGTGAAAGGTCATCGATCTGAAAGGTTAACTCTGTTTCTCTCTCCGCAGATGCTGCCTGACCTGCTGAGTGTTTCCAGCATTTTCTGTTTTTATTTCAGATTTCCGGCATCTGCAGTATTTTGCTTTTACATAGATAGGGGCCAGCTGACAATGGGGAAAGTGGTGGTAGTAGTGAGGGCACGGAAGAGGATGTGGGTAGGTGGGGGGAGGAGGCTGACTGGCAGCAACTGGGGGGGGGGGGATGCGGGTTATGACTTGATGGTGCAAAAGGGGTCCCATTCTCCTGGGCTTCCCTCCTCCACAGGGCTGCGAGACCCCGCTCCCCACCCAATACTACAAGATTCCAGCAAATCCCCCAAATTGCCAGAATTTGTCCCACAATGCTCCTAAATCCCCTTTCCAGTCCCCAGAAAACCTCTCCCTAGAATTCCTACCACTCCCAGCAACTCCTCTCAGTGTTCATAAATCTTTGATCCCAAAACACTCCCAGACTCTGAGACTTCCTTCCCTAACGCTCCCAGATCCCAGGACCCCTCTTCCAGTGATCCCAGATCACAGCATCTGCTCTGGCATTCGCAGAACTTCCTTTTCCAGTGTTCCTGGAACCCTGGGATTTCCACCCATCCCCCCAAGGCTGCTAGACCTGAAAATACGGAGACCTCATCCCAATACTGGTAGATACCAGGGCGCCTTCCCTATGATCCCTTATCACAGGACCTTTCCAGGGAATTCCCAGAACTTCCTTCTCCAGTGTTCTTGGATCCCTGTGATTTCCCCCCACTCCAAAATTCCTAGACCTGAAAATACTGAGACCTCATCCCAATATTGGTAGTGATCCTGGTATTCCCAGAATTTCTTTCTCCAGTTCCTGGAATCCTAAGATTCCCCCCCCCATCCTCCAACCCCGAGGTTCCTAGGTCTGAAAATACCATGAGACCTCATCCCAATACTGGTAGATGCCAGGATCCCATATCCTTATCCCAGGACCTGTCCAAATGCTGATGTCACTGTCCCTCGATAGAAAAAAACTTTTTCCGTTGGTGGGGGAGTCTAGGACAAGGGGACATAGCCTTAAAATCAGGGTCAGGCCATTCAGGAGAGAATTTAGGAAACACTTCTCCACGCAAAGGTGTTAGAAGTGTGGAACTCTCTCCCACAAAAAGCAGTAGACGCTAGCTCAATGAATAATTCTGAATCTGAGATCCATATATTTTTGCTAGCCAATGGTAGTAAGAGATATGGTGGGTAAATGGAGTTAGGATCACCCATAATCTCATTGAATGGCCGAACAGCCTCGAGGGGCTGAATGGCCTCCTCCTCCTCCTGTTTCCTGGGAATATTAGTTGGCATACTAGTGTGATTAACACATTCCAGCAGTATACTGACAGGCATCTGGTGCTTTACGATTCTCGGCAGTCCTTTCTGCTGCAGCTACAAATCCTCTGGTTCGTGAGCAGCGCAGCAGGGAAACTTGGCATTAGGACAGGGAGCTTATCAATAATTAAACTTCTGCAGTTAATCAATCAATACGAAGTACGCCAGTGGGAAGAGAGGAAATGTCGGGCCAGAAGGGAGCATTCCGCAGTGAGATTCCGCAGAGAGTTACTAAGTGAAGTGTGAGCAGGATTTGTTACAGTGGCGCCCACTTACAGTGAACAGGATTGAATCAATTTCAGTTTAAAGTGAAAACCCACACTATGTAACTGAATAGATCGACACCTTTTTTTTTATAATGAAATTACTACCCATTTAAGGTGAAAATCGATCTTCCAGAGTAACGAATTCCAGGTCCATACACGGTCCAAAACCTGTAGCTGCAGCAGGAAGGCCTGCCGAGAATCGTAAAGCTGTCGGACTGTGTTAATTACACTTTATAAAAGCTGTCGTTCACTTTTAGCTGTAGGAAATAGTCAATCGTGATAACACCATCTTCTTTCAAAGGTAACATCGCCCGTCTCCGCCCCTGCCTCAGCTCATTGCTGCTGAAACCCCCATCTGTGCCTGTTATCTCCAGAATTTCACTTCCAGTACAAAGTTAGGGAAGGAATCTGTGTGAAGAATTTATTTGAGGTTGTAAGTGAGTGTCGTTATAAATTGCCCTTTGAACAGAATTGAGTGTGTGGAGATTGAAGGAACAATTGCAGTAATTTAATAAGCAGCCTGTTACAGGCCTGTACCATTGCTCGCTTGCTCCACGCATTTCTCACAGCTGTCAAAAACATCACAGTTAATTTGATGCCACCAATAGTTGATGCAGCAATTAATCCAGGAGTGTAGTCCATCTTTCAGATCAATAGAAACGACAGGGTCATGAACTCAAAGAGAAAGGGGCAAGATGCGATTTTAATAAATGTTATTTTTCTTTTTTTCAAATCTGCTCAATTGGGAAAATAACATATTGTAAAGATGCGTTGGCTGCAGTGATGATATCTCTTGTATGATTATTAAGTGCTGTGGTTGTAGCTATTTAAGATCCTCCTGTAACACCTTATTTACTAGTGAATGAACAGGAACTGCTACACACTGGGATTTTCTAACTGCCCCTGCAGAGCGACTGCCTCTTTCTTACACCATAGTTCCAAACCTTGCTCAAGCTTTTTAATTTATTCCTCATTTTTTTCCACATTTTCTTTCATTCTTAGGGAGGGAATTCCAGAGCTTCGGGCCTAGGCAGCTGAAGGCACGGCCGCCAATGGTGAGGCGATGAAAATCGGGGATGCGCAAGAGGCCAGAATTGGAGGACCACAGAGATCTCGGAGAGTTGTAGGGCTGGAGGAGGTTAGAGAGATAGGGAGGGGCGAGGGCCATGGAGGGATCTGAAAACAAGGATGAGAGTTTTAAAATTGAGGCGTTGCTGGACTAGGAGCCAATGTAGGTCAGCGAGCACAGGGGTGATGGGTGAACAGGATTTGGTGTGAGTTAAGATATAGGCAGCAGAGTTTTGGATGATAACGTCCTAATATCTCCTCATTTGGCTCGGTGTCAAATTTTGTCTGATTACACCCCTGTGAAGTGCCTTGTGATGTTTTTCTACATTAAAGGCCCTGTATAAATATCAGTTGTTATCATATTAAGTTGGGAAGTCTAAACTAAATCCTTAGATTGAGTTTAATTGGATTGAGCTACTCTTATTTAACACTTGCTGTTCCTGCCCTGGGAGTATTTGATGGGACAGTGTAGAGGGAGCTTTACTCTGTATCTAACCCGTGCTGTACCTGCCCTGGGAGTGTTTGATGGGACAGTGTAGAGGGAGCTTTATTCGGTATCTAACCCGTGCTGTCCCTGCACTGGGAGTGTTTGATGGGACAGTGTAGAGGGAGCTTTATTCTGTAAATTGACACACTCCTGAGGCCTGGCCTGGGTCTAACCTGATTCCACAAGCTAACATAAGAACAAAGTGAAATAATTTAGCAGATCTGAGGTAAGTGAGTGCTGCAGCCCCAGCATGGTTGTGATTGTCGTATCACCCGACTGTTTTGAAGCTTTTTGTTTTTGTGCAGCAGTCCTGTCACTCGTTTACTGTAAGTTCTGCTGATGAGATGATAGAGATTTCCATGGGGTGATAAACTGAGTGTGCAGCTGCCAGGGAGTCTGCTCGAGTCTGTAGTAAGATGTTTGTATCTGTCAGGCTCAGGCTGCTGGGAGAGCCCAAAACAGAGATCAGCAGCTCACAGAATTCCCAGCACAGCTACAACAAAAACTTGCATTTATATAGCGCCTTTAACATATTAAAATATCCCAAGGCGCTTCACAGGAGCGATTATCAAACACAATTTGACACCGAGCCACATAAGGAGATATTAGGACGGGTGACCAAAAGCTTGGCCAAAGAGATAGGTTTTAAGGAGTGTCTTAAAGGAGAAGAGAGAAGAAGAGAAGTTTAGGGAGGGAATTCCAGAGCTTAGGGCCTAGGGTAGCTGAAGGCACGGCCCGCCAATGGTGAAGCAATGAAAATCGGAACTTCACAAGAGGCCGGAATTGGAGGAGCACAAAGATCTCGGAGGGTTGTAGGGCTGGAGGAGGTTACAGAGATAGGAAGAACCACAGCCCAGACTTCATCCAAGGATTCCCCAAGAATCAGTTTCAAATTTAAAGAGTAAATACTATTTTCAGTCTACTGGAGCCAGGTACTAGCCTAGGCTAAATAGAGGGGACACTGCTCTTGCTGATGGGGAGCTGGTTGACACAGTGCAGAGTATACAAACTCTTTTCAGTGCTGAAGCCAAGGACCGTGTCCAGCCCAGACACACCCTGATGTGAGGCAGTGGTGTTTTGGACAGAGTTTTACTGATGACCATATACCTATCCCAGAGTCTGGGACATGGAGGGGCTGCAGTCTGCTCCTGGAGTTGGGTTTTGATCTGTTTCCAGAGTGTTTTGGGGGTTTGGATCCCACGGACCGGTGGGAGCTGACCGTTCATTGCCTTTCTTCACGAGTGGATTTGTAGAGTGAAGTTTCTGATAGGCCCGAGCTCGCATCACATAATTAATACCATCGCCTACACTACAGATGGAACTCCCCCCCCGCCCCACCAGATTTGGGGGTACATTATATTTTTAGAGGATTGTGGGAGGAACACAGTGCTTCGCTGATCAGTACAATACTGGTGTCGTAGAACTGAGAGTAAAAACCCACAATGGAAAATCATCCATTTACAACGTCACATTGACGGACACACATGTTGCTGGACACTCAGTAGGGCAGGTATTGTCTATATACTAGGTGCATGATCATCAAAGAGTTTGAAAAGTGCACAGAAGACTGGGCTGCAGTGAGTACAAAAGCACTTTCCAAATTTATTTTCAAGGAGGGTGCCTGATCGAGACAGGAATGTCCAGTGACATTTAACTCTGGAGATCAGCCTCCATTTTCCAAAAGTTTTAATAAAACGCCCAGGGGGTCATGCCAATCTCCCATCCTTCATAACCTCAAGCTCAGCCAAAACTCTTCTCCTTGTATTCTGTCCCAGACTATGTCCCACTCCTCCATCTCCTCTGTCCTCATCGACCTATGTTTGCTCGGGGTCCTCCATTGCCTGAAATTTAAAATTCTTGTCCTTATTATGCCTGACGATACAAAGCTAGGTGGGAAAGTAAGCTGTGAGGAGGATGCAAAGAAGCTGCAAAGGAATATAGACAGGTTAAGTGAGTGAGCGAGAGGTGGCAGATGGAGTATAACGTGGGGAAATGTAAAATTATCCACGTTGGTAGGAAGACTAGAAAAGCAGAATATTTTTTTAAAAGGTGAGAGACAAAGAAATGTTGGTGTTCAGAGGGATTTGGGTGTCCTTGTACACGAATCACAGAAAGTTAACATGCAGGTACAGCAAGCAATTAGGAAGGCCTTCATTGCAAGGGGGTTGGAGTATAAGTGTAAGGAGGTCTTGCTACAATTAAATAGGGCTCTGGTGAGACCACACAAGGTGTACTGTGTACAGTTATGGTCTCCTTACCTAAGGAAGGATATACTTGCCTTAGAGGGGGTGCAATGTAGGTTCACTAGATTGGTTCCTGGGATGAGAGGGTTGTCCTATGAGAGAGATTGAGTAAAATAGGCCTATATTTTCTGGAGTTTAGAAGAATGAGAGATGATCTCATTGAAACATATAAAATTCTTAGAGGGCTTGACAGGGTAGATGCTGAGAAGCTGTTACCCCTGGCTGGAGAATCTAGAACTAGGGGTCATAGTCTCAAGATAAGAGGTCGGTCATTTAGGACCGAGACGAGGAGGAAAAATTTCTTCACTCAAAGGGTTGTGAATCTTTGGAATTCTCTACCCGAGGGCTGTGGATGCTGAGTCATTGAGTATATTCAAGACTGAGATCAATAGATTTTTGGACACTAAGGGAATCTAGGGCTATGGGGATCAGGCGGGAAAGTGGAGTTGAAGTAGAAGATCAGCCATGATCTTATTGAAAGGCAGAGCAGGCTTGAGGGGCGGTATGGCCTATTCCAGCTCCTATTTCTTATGTTCTTATGCCCTTGCCCCTCCCCATCTTCCTCCAACCCTCCAACCCCCCCCCCACCCAACTCCAAACTCTCCGTTCCTCTGATTCCGGCCTTCTGTGGATCTCTCCTTCCCTTCGACCCACTATTGGTGATCATGCCTCCAGCTGCCTCTCTCTGGAATTCACTCCTTAAATCTCTTGGCCTCTCCATATTCCTCTCACTTGCCTCTTTGACCAAGCTTTTGGCTACCCCTCCTGCCCAGGCTCCGTGTCTCTGTGAAGTTTTGGGGTGTATTTAAAGGAAAGTTGTTGTTTTCACTGCTGTTAACAGGCTCACCTGGATTTCCTAGACCACTCTTTCAACAAAGGTGAAAGTCTTTTTATTTTAAATGCGTTAAGCAGTGGACATTGGAAATTCAACCTTAACTGCTTTATTCCTGATAATGTATGGTGCCATTTCAAGATAGAACATTTTGGCTGATAAATGTTTAAATTTACTTTTCATTAACTTCTACGTCAGAATGTGGAAATTAATTCTGAATTAAAGCCCAGAGGACAAATCCTGATCCATTTACAGCCACCTCCCTCCCCCTCGAGAACACATTCTGAAACATTTTATTGACAATCATTTAAAGCAGGAAGTCTCAAGGGACCAGCGACCAATCAGAAAAGATTTCCTCACAACATGGAGAATGAAGATTAATGTGGAAGCTACAGTCTGGCAACAGTCAACTTCACCGAGGTGGCAGTCAGAACCTTCACAACTGAGGCAGGTTTAGAGCACGTGCAGCATCAAGACCAACAATCGCAATATCAGAGTTAAATAGGTAAATAAAGTGGATTCTCTAATATCAACACACCGCCTCCAGCATCAGGCATGATAGGAGCACTGGGCCATTCAGCCCCTCGAGCCTGTTCCGCCATTCAATTAGTTCATGGCTGATCTGTATCTTAACTCCATCTAATATAACGGGTCAGTTGCTGTCTTTTCTATGTTTCTATCTCTCTATCTCTGTTTTTTTTTGGTGATTTGTATATTCGGAGACCTGGCAGGTAACACCTGTCTGTCTGCACACTGATTGCCTTGGCAACGGGCAGTTGAAAAAACTGTCTGTAATCACCAAGCATTGTTCTGTGATTTATAAATGCGATTTCATTTCGAGGATTTCATTTCCACAACATTCACCTGAGGAAGGAGGAAGCCTCCGAAAGCTTGTGAATTTAAAATAAAATTGCTGGACTATAACTTGGTGTTGTAAAATTGTTTACAATTGTTAACTCCATCTACCCACCATGGTTCCATAACCCTCAATGCCCTTGCCTAACAAAAATCTATCGATATCAGTTTTGAAATTTTCAATTGACCACCAGCCTCAACAGAGTTCCAAATTTCCACTACCCTTTGTGTGAAGAAATGCTCAAACTAAGTAACTGGTTCATAACTGAGACAGGTTTACAGCACATGCAGAATCAAGAACAGTCAGAATAATGGACGCTAAATTGGGCCGTGTAGCGCCCATTGTTTCGGGGGTGGAGCTGGAAGAGGAAGTGGAGGAGGACGCAAGGGTGCAGCAGGAACCACACGCCTTGTCTGCAAGGGCTCTGTGTGCTCGCCTGATCCGTGCTCGGTATCAATAATTGGAACTACATCCCCCAAGTCACCAACAATCCTACACTCCCCACCTTTCCCCTCCCACAAGACAATCAAATCGCCCTCCATCACATTACACATTGGTGTCCCTCTCAGCTCATTGCATGAATAAAAACCACCACCAAATGCAAAATCAAACTCTTATTTATGGATTAATAAATGAAAATATATAAACATGACAGAACTAATCACCCATGTGCATTCCCTTAGTGCCTGTTGTCCGTGTGCCTTTACTTATCCTAGTGCTCCTACAAGGTGCTTCCCCACTGGCTGGAGCATGGGTGGTGGGAGGCTGCTGGCTTTCAATGGAGGAACGACCAGATGTCCTTGGAGGATGACCTCGAGCAGCTCTGGGCCTGGAGGGCCCGATTTCAGACTGCACCATCTCAGCATGGGCTGCAGCAGTCTGGCCTGGCTGGCCGACAGGCAACAACAGGGGCACTGGCGGAGTGGCAGGGGTGGGAGCAGGAATGCTGTCGTCCTGAAAGAGGACAGCAGGTCCGACTGCCAAGGCGCCACTGCCACTCTCCCGGGGCGGCGCCTCAGCATTCCTGGTGATCGGCCGGAGTACGGATTGCTGGAGGCGGGGTGAGGACGTGTAGACGTGCCCGTCCAGCCTCAGGTCCCTCCTGCTGGCGGGTGTTATACGCCACCTTCTCCTGCAAGACAGAGGACAGTGTGTCAGTGAGTGTCCTGCAAGGTGTGTGGGTGATGTGCCTGTCATGGTCAAATAGCTGCCAGTTTGTGTGATTTGAATGGTGGTTGTGTGGCCTGCAAGTGTGGTATTATGTGCGTGTGAGATGCAGCATTGCGTATGGATGGGCAGTGTTTGTTGGTGGGTGGGTGGGTGACGGGAGGTGTCGTGCATGGAGTATTGGTGCAGTTGGTAGGATGTGCCACTTGCATTCACTCACCTTGACCACTCGTGTCAAGTCATTAAATTTCTTGCGGCACTGCACCCACGTGCGTGCTGCAATGCTCCTCGCATTCACCTCCTGTGCCACGGCCTGCCAATGCCTACGCAGCTGTAGTCTAGACGGTCTCCGGCCACCCTGCGGGTACGATGCTGCCCTCCTCTGGTCCACCCCTTCCACCAGGGCCTCCAGAGCATCATCCGAGAATCTTGGTGCCTGCTCTCTTGCTGGTGCAGCTACTCGTGATGCCCATTCCCCCTTCTCCTCCTTGGCTGTGTATCTGCCATTAGAAACGTGCCTGCGCCTTTAAGTAGTGCAGGCCGCTGATGACGTGCGCTGTTCACGCCCCATTTTCAACTTCCTCATTCTCTGTGCAGCCTCTCAGCAGCGAGGGCTGCGCTTGCTGCACGGAGATTTCAGGGTAAGTAGCAGGCAGCACGAATTTCACGTGCTGCCTGCGGAGGGTCCGTTCGGCGCAGGGTGGTAGCGCATCGCGCCACCGTCGCTCAGAACTGACCCTTGACCAATTTTTCCCCCATTGAGTTTTATTTTTAATTGAGCAATTTAGATGAAAGAGGCCAAACCCCACAGTGCAGGACAATCACTGCGGGGTTGGGAGGCCAAGTTGAAATTTCAAATGAAGGATTTGTGAGGGATCCTGTGGGAGGGTTTACTGAGCCGATCCCAGTAATATTCCAGTCACAGGCTGAATTGGCCTTGAGGCTCTCAAACAACAGAACAGCAGTAAACAAAATGATGCTACATGAAACTCATTTTTTAATCTGCTTAACAGTGTGTTCAGTGATTATTTTGCAGGTAAATCTCGACTTGCTACACAACAAATAACTCCCATTAAATCCCTGATGCAAAGGCACCATTAGACCGAGCTCGTGCCAGCTGTGTTCCGTTCTCTCATCCTCCTTAGTTCCAAAGACATTTCTTCCTAAATTGATGCCACATTCCCTTAAGGTGCTTTGAAAAAGGAATAAGAAGTAATAATGAGGCCAGATCCAGGGGCCAAGGACTATGGGTCATAGAATTCACAGCACAAAAACAGGCCATTTGGCCCAACTGGTCTGTGCTGGTGTTTATGCTTCACACGAGTCTCCTCCCTCCCGACTTCATCTCACCCTATCAGAAGAAGAACTTGTATTTATATTTCAGGATGTCCCAAAGCACTTTACAGCCAATGAAGTACTTTTGAAGTGTAGTCACTGTTGTAATGTAGGAAAATATCCCTCATTTACTTATCCAGCTTCCCCTTAAATGCATCTATGCCATTCCCCTCAACCATTCCTTGTGGTAGCGAGATCGAAACCACTCTCTGGTTAGTGAAGTTTCTCCTGAATTCCTTGTTGGATTTATTAGTGACTATCTTATATTTACGGCCTCTAGTTCTGGTCCCTCCCATAAGTAGAAATATCTTCCCTATCTCTACCCTATCGAACCCCTTCATAATTTTAAAGACCTCTATCAGGTCACCCCTCAGCCTTCTGTTTTCTAAAGAAAAGAGCCCCAGCCTGTTCAGTCTTTCCTGATAACCTCACGATCAGGATTATGTTGTTAAAAGTAGAACGGGTTTACACTGGTGTGTCTGCACCAGGCTCTCTGCCGGTCTCCCTCTCTACTTGACAGGAAGTAGCTGCCCTCTGTGGGCAGCCTCACGGGCATCAGTTGTCATCTGTTGGAAAACCTTTAGACGGCATTGAGAGTTTGATCTTTTACTTTACAAGTCGCAAGATTGAGCTGTTCTGTTTATTTATAAGTTCCCAGGGAACTCCAAACTAGCTGGCTGATATCTATCAGTTTATTGTACATTATTATTTATTTGCTATTTAAATAGAATGGCAGCGTGCAGTGACCGATACTGTGATGTTGGTGCTTAAGCTGCACAGACAGACAGTCGCTCTGTGTCACTGCCTCAGACTCTATAACAAACCAAAATTACTGTGTATGAAGGATTTTCTCCTCCACTTTCTTCCCTTCTTTTCTGAAAGCCTTACCCATGCTGAGGTTCAGTTCTACTGTTACTGACTCACATTGGGTATCAGTTCTACTATTACCAATTAATACTGGGGTTCAATTCTACTGATAACGTCTCAAACTGAGTTATAGTTCTATTGGTACTGAATCAAACTGGGGTACAGTTCTACTGTTACAGATTCCTGCCGGGGTTCAGGCCTACTGATATCTCAGACTGGGGTACAGTTCTACTGTTACAGATTCATGCCGGGCTTCAGGCCTACTGATATCTCAAACTGGGGTATAGTTCCACTGGTATTGACTCCTGCTGAGGTGGATTTCCATGAACACCAACTGACCTCCAGTCCTTTACTCAAGTTGCTGGTTTTCAGGTGTGAACCTCCTGCAAGTTAGTCAATAACACTAACTGAATAATCTTTGCGTCTATATAGCACCCATCAGTTTAGGTTTCCTCTGTGCACTTACTGTGGCAAAACCTTAAACCCATTTTAAAAAACCATCACAAATTCACTACAAGCCCACACACAGAGGAAACTTTACTCCATCACGACAAATATTCCAAAAGCATTTCACACACAGCAAATTACTTTTGAAGTGCAGTTACTGCTGTTAGGTCGATTAAATCTGGCAGCCATTCTGCGCTAGTTCAAACTCACTCTCCTCAGTCCAGTCTGCCCTTTAACAAGCTCTGTTTTACCAATTGTTCATCCATGAGAACCCTTAAAATTATCTTGAAGATTTTTTTACACCTGACATTGAACGAACCTTGCTGTAGTTTGCAAATTGTCACAGACCGTTTTTATATAACGGCTTTTTTTTTTATTCGTTCATGGGATGTGGGCGTCGCTGGCGAGGCCGGCATTTATTGCCCATCCCTAATTGCCCTTGAGAAGGTGGTGGTGAGCCGCCTTCTTGAACCGCTGCAGTCCGTGTGGTGAAGGTTCTCCCACAGTGCTGTTAGGAAGGGAGTTCCAGGATTTTGACCTAGCAACGGCGAAGGACGGCGATATATTTCCAAGTCGGGATGGTGTGTGACTTGGAGGGGAACATGCAGGTGGTGTTGATCCCATGTGCCTGCTGCTCTTGTCCTTTTAGGTGGTAGAGGTCGCGGGTTTGGGAGGTGCTGTCGAAGAAGCCTTGGCAAGTTGCTGCAGTGCATCCTGTGGATGGTACACACTGCAGCCACAGTGCGCCGGTGGTGAAGGGAGTGAATGTTTAGGGTGGTGGATGGGGAGCCAAACAAGCGGGCTGCTTTGTCCTGGATGGTGTTGAGCTTCTTGAGTGTTATTGGAGCTGCACTCATCCAGGCAAGTGGAGAGTATTCCATCACACTCCTGACTTGTGCCTTGTAGATGGTGGAAAGGCTTTGGGGAGTCAGGAGGTGAGTCACTCGCCGCAGAATACCCAGCCTCTGACCTGCTCTTGTAGCCACAGTATTTATGTGGCTGGTCCAGTTAAGTTTCTGGTCAATGGTGACCCCCAGGATGTTGATGGTGGGGGATTTGGCGATGGTAATGCTGTTGAATGTCATGGGGAGTTGGTTAGACTCTCTCTTGTTGGAGATGGTCATTGCCTGGCACTTGTCTGGTGCAAATGTTACTTGCCACTTATCAGCCCAAGCCTGGATGTTGTCCAGGTCTTGCTGCATGCGGGCACGGACTGCTTCCCTTATCTGAGGGGTTGCGAATGGAACTGAACACTGTGCAATCATCAGCGAATATCCCCATTTCTGACCTTATGATGGGGGGAAGGTCATTGTTTCGGCACTTTCCAAACTTCACTAATTTAATTAAAATATGTATCAGTTAAAACATCACTAATTTCTATCCCACTTCTTTTAGAACTAGCATGGGTAAGTTTATTGGAATTGAGAATCGCAGGTGAATGGTCGGGGTCTGTGGTGCATGATGGCACCGGTTGGGAGAGAGGGTGAGGATTGGGAGTTACTTTCTGTTTCCTTTGACAGTGTAACTACCTAACTACCTAAACTACTACATTGAGAGCCTGTACTCTCAATGTAGCAGTTATTATTCCAAACAGGTGTGATATCAAGTGTAAAAACAGATGTGAAATCAGATGTAATATCGTGTGTGAAAACAGATGTGATATCGAGTGTGAAAACAGACATATCAAATGTGTAAACAGACATATCAAATGTGCAGACGTGATATCGAGTGTGCAAACAAATGGGATATCGAGTGTGCAAACAGGTGTGATATCGAGTGTGAAAACAGACATATCAAATGTGCAAACAGACGTGATATCGAGTGTGCAAACAGATGTGAAATCAGATGCGATATTGAGTGTGCAAACAGGCATGACATCAAGGGTGCAAACAGACATGATATCAAGTGTGCAAACTGATGTGATATCGAGTGAGCATTGAACAAAATGGTTGCATGGGAGTGGAGATTTTGGCACAGGCTCACATTACTGCTCTTTTCCTCCTGATTTTACAGATTTCAAATCTGATCAGTGTTTAGTCACTCAGGTTCCAGGTCAGCAATCTTTAATCATTCAACACCACAAAACACAACTGAGAGAGGTAAGTGAGCGAGACACTGACCGGAGTGAGTCTTTGCTGGGAAAAGGCACGGAAGTGAGTTTGAGCTAAACAGGAGCTGTCAGTGCTGGCTGTGTTGGAAGTGTACCTGAGCATTGTGCTTGTTTAAATTAAGCAGATTAATTACAACATTAATTAGATTAACTGGATTGTGCTGATTGTGCAATTTGAATTGAGCTAAGAATTGAGTGAATTCCTGAGTGATTGTTTAGATGGATTCTTGTATATAAAATAAGTTTGTGCTATGAGAAAGACTTGCATTTACATCGCACCTTACAAGACCTCAGAACATCCAAAGCTTTACAGCCAATAAAGCACTTTTTGAAGTGTAGGAAACGCAGCAGCCAATTTGCGCAGAGGAAGGTCCCACAAACAGCAATGAGATGATGACCAGATAATCTGTTTTATTGATGTTGGTTGAGGGATAAATATTGGCCCAGGACACCGGGGAGAACTTCCCTGCTCTTCTTCAAAATTGTGCCATGGGATCTTTTACGTCCACCTGAGAGGACAGACGAGACCTCAGTTCAACGTCTCATCCAAAAGACGGCACCTCCGACAGTGTAGCGCTCCCTCAGTCCTGCACGGTGTCAGCCTAGATTATGGTCTCAAGTGTCTGGAGTGGGACTTGAACCCACGACCTTCTCACTCAGAGGCAAAGCGTTCCTCAGGAAAGATATATCGGCCTTGAAGGGGGTGCAGCGCAGATTCACCAGAAAGATATACCGGGGCTAAAAGGGTTAAATAATGAAGACAGGTTGCATAGACTAGGCTTAAATTCCCTTGAGTATAGAAGATTGAGGGGTGATCTAATTGAGGTGTTTAAGATGGGTAGATACAGGGAAACTATTTCCTA